>NC_070593.1:728867-858867 GCF_027409825.1 Scomber japonicus
TAAAAACACGCATGTAGCGCGTGGACACGTTAAAAACACGCATGTAGCGCGTGGACACGTTAAAAACACGCATGTAGCGCGTGGACACGTTAAAAACACGCATGTAGCGCGTCGACACGTTAAAAACACGCATGTAGCGCGTCGACACGTTAAAAACACGCATGTAGCGCGTCGACACGTTAATAACACGCATGTAGCGCGTCGACACGTTAACCCTCGACTCTTTAATGAAACAGACAGAGCTCCTCTCTGATGGAGCTGATCATCGGATCAGACTTCTCTTTCTGGATCAATGAAGTCATGTGACATCATAACAGCTGTTATATTCTGTGTCAGTGTCACAGTCTGAAAACATCACACACACACACACACACACACACACACACACACAGTCTCACCTTGGTGTGGACGGTGAACTTGACTTTGTCTCTCTCACTGAGAGCATCAGAGATGTCGACCTGCAGCGTTGCGTCCGTCTGCAGATCTACGTTGACCGCCCGCGGCTGCAGCAGAGAAACCACATATCCCATAATGCACCACACAGAGACCACATATCCCATAATGCACCACACAGAGACCACATATCCCATAATGCACCACACAGAGACCACATATCCCATAATGCACCACACAGAGGCTACATATCCCATAATGCACCACACAGAAACCACATATCCCATAATGCACCACACAGAGACCACATATCCCATAATGCACCACACAGAGACCACATATCCCATAATGCACCACATGGCTGTCTGATACAAACCAGACTCTGTTCTGTTTCTGAGTCGCTTTAATTTATTTCGTTTATTTATTTCTTTTACGTCTTATTCTGTTTTATTTCTTTCAAACAGTATTTCACTTTTTTTAATATGTTGTGTTTCTTTTAGGGCTGTCAAACGATTAATTTGTTTAATCTAGATTAATCTCAGAGTTTCCATAGTTAATCGCGATTAATTGGGTTTTGAATGTCATGTTTAAAATCCTGTTATTTTCCATTTGAAGGCAGTTTTAAGCCCATAATGTAAAGCATTTCTTACCAGAGTGTCTTAACTGGGAATCAATCACGGCTCTGCTGCGACTCCCACACTCCAAAATGGTCCTTTGGTGGAGCTGAGGCTGGCTTGGCTGCACCTGGGTGTTTAGCGTGGAGGTGCTAACTCAAACTCCACGTACTCCGGTGGTAGTTAAACTCCGTTTGACACAGGTTGCATTTTACTTTTGACTTGTCAACTGAAGCGTCTGGAAGTGTTTTAAAGTTAAACAAGCCGTTCAAAAGTCCAGTAGCTCTCTTACTTTCCATCAGCGCGGTAGGTTTACTGCAGGAGGCCACTTCAAAGCATAGCGCTACAGCTAGAGGAGCCGTCTACGGGGGAGGAGAAGGGACAAAAAGGCTTGCTACATTAAAATGAGATTAAAAAAACATTAACGTGTTATGGATTGCATTAATCTAATCGCGATTAACTCGTTAACGCTGACAGCCCTGGTTTCTTTACATGTTACGCTCCGTGTAAATCACTTTATTGAGCTGCAATAATAAACTAATAAACAGTTTGATGATCGCTGCGTCTCAGATTTGATTATTTGCTGGTTTTTTTCTGGACTGAAAAAAATCACCGTGACCTCAAACACTTCAAACACTTCAAACACTTCAAACACTAAACCATTAAATGTTAATCAGCTGATTATTGTCACGTGTTTCTCAGCTCAGCGACTTAAAGGAGAACGACTGAATGACAGTAAAGATGTTTCCTCCTGTTAGACTTCATGTCTGAATATTAAAAGAGATTAAAACATCTTTTAATATTCAGAATGAACAAGAAACAAGTAGTTAAAGGTTGATCTGAAGCTACTGGGAAGATTCAGCCGCCCAAAAGAAAGAGAGAGGAGGACAGAAAGAAAGAAAGGAAGAAAGAAAGAAAGAAAAAGGAGGAGAAATATGAAAGAAAGACAGAACGAGAAAGCAAGGAAGGAAGGAAGGAAGGAAGGAAGAAAGGAAGAAAGGAGGAGAAGAAGGAGAAATGGTCTTGACTCCTTTAATGAACACAGAGCAGAAACATTAGTTTCAGATTCCTGATCTGACTTCATCTGAACTACAACGAATTAACATCAGAGACTTAGAGAGTGTGTGTGTGTGTGTGTGTGTTTGTGTGTCCGTGTACAGTGTGTGTGTGTGTGTGTGTGTGTATGTGTACTGTGTGTGTTTACAATGTGTGTGTATGTGTACAGTGTGTGTGTATGTGTTTGTGTGTCCGTGTACAGTGTGTGTGTGTGTGTGTGTGTGTATGTGTATGTGACAGTGTGTGTACTGTGTGTGTATGTGTACTGTGTGTGTATGTGTATGTGACAGTGTGTGTATGTGTACTGTGTGTGTATGTGTACAGCGTGTGTGTGTGTGTGTGTGTATGTGTGTGTATATGTACTGTGTGTGTATGTGTGTATGTGTGTGTGACAGTCATGTGACAGCAGAGCAGCTCATTAACTAATGAGCAGCGGGGCTCCTGAGCTTCAGCTCCACCTGTCCGCCAGGTTCTGGAGGCCCGCGGCAGCTGTGACGTCAGAGCGGTCAGTGTGTGAGCTCACCTGGACGGACCAGTTTACCTGCAGCTGTCACTCAGTTAGCCTGTTAGCACGGAGCTAATGTTAGCACACACAGCTAAGCTACGGCTAACTAGCCTCTGTAGCTAAGCGGAGCAGACACACACAGACAGACAGGTGAGGAGACAGACAGGTGAGCAGACAGACAGGTGACACACAGACAGGTGAGCAGACAGACAGGTGGCACACAGACAAGTAATAGATGAGTACTCACTCCCCGGTCCTCTTCGGAGAGGAAGTCGGGTCCGTCGTCCAGCCCTTCCTGCTGCAGAGACAGAGAGCACAGAGAGCCATTAGTTCTGCCCGCTACACAGTCACCTCAGCCCGGCCACCGGAGCACCGGAGCACCGGAGCACCGGCCCGCCGATCCCCGGGGCTCCCGGTACCGAGCTGCAAAAACAGCAGATAAAAACACAGAGAGGAGAAAAGAACCCACCATCATGGCTGCTCACGGGTGGAGACAGGAAGCAGCCTGACGTCATGACAGGGGGGCGGATCCCACCAATCACAACAACCTATACACAATAAAATACACACTAAAGTACCCATGAAATACACACTAAAGTACAAACCAAAATACACAATAAAGTATACAATAAAATACACACTAAAGTACACAACAAAATACACAACAAAATACACAATAAAGTACAAAACAAAATACACACTAAAGTACACAACAAAATACACAATAAAATACACAATACAGTACACATTAAAGTACACAATAAAAGGGAGCAGAGAGTCCAGTTTGGTTCCTCAGAATCACCTCTCTGCTTTACATGGTTGATGTTGTTCTGTTGGACTCTACAGGTGAAGTCCTCCAACAGGCTCTGGCACGGTTGGACTCTACAGGTGAAGTCCTCCAACAGGCTCTGGCACGGTTGGACTCTACAGGTGAAGACCTCCAACAGGCTCTGGGACGGTTGGACTCTACAGGTGAAGACCTCCAACAGGCTCTGGGACGGTTGGACTCTACAGGTGAAGACCTCCAACAGGCTCTGGGACGGTTGGACTCTACAGGTGAAGTCCTCCAACAGGCTCTGGGACGGTTTGCAGCTGAGTGAAGCGGTCGGGATGAGAGTCAGCAGAGTACACAACTTCACTACTTGAGTAAAAGTACAGATACTCATTGTCAAATATTACTCCAATACAAGTAAAAGTAGCTTAGTCAAAATATTACTGAAGTATTCGCTTGAACAATTACTTAGTAGTAAAAGTATTTAAAAATATCTCAGGAAATACAGGAAAGTAGCTTTATTGTCATGATACAATACACTGATGTGACTCTGCTTCAGACATGTTTATAGCTCAAAAATAAACACATAAAGTCAAGAAGCCTCAGAACACAGTTCAACACACCTAACCCCCAACCATGACTCCCCCCCCCCCACCCTAACCCCTACCTTGGACTCTTTGATATGAATTGTATAAAAAACATGAACAGGAAGTCAACTTAATCATTCAACTGCACTGCAACAGTTACCATATGTTTAAACCATTTAAAAATGGCAACTATGATACTACAAGCACATACGATTACATTTAAAATGAACATTAGTAACATTAAGTACTTTTTCAGGTTGGAAGACGAGTTTTTGTAGGCAGTGATATAATTTGTTCGCGGTAAGAAACAAATCAGTTTTTGTGACAAACATGGGTTTGAGATAAGGCCACGGGTGCTCGGTGGGAGTTTCTCCAGTTTCTTCCTCCATGTCTTCGTATGGCATGACGTAGTACAGGTACGGATATATGACGTAGTACAGGTACGGATATATGACGTAGTACAGGTACGGATATATGACGTAGTACAGGTACGGATATATGACGTAGTACAGGTACGGCTATACGACGTAGTACAGGTACGGATATATGACGTAGTACAGGTATGGATATATGACGTAGTACAGGTACGGCTATACGACGTAGTACAGGTACGGATATATGACGTAGTACAGGTACGGCTATACGACGTAGTACAGGTACGGATATATGACGTAGTACAGGTACGGCTATATGACGTAGTACAGGTACGGATATACGACAAAGACAAACCAAACGCAAATCAGCAGAAACAGTTTATTTATCAGCTGACGTGAGCTCAACAGTAGAGTAACGAGAGCATCAATAGAAATGTAGTGGAGTAAAAAGTACAATATCTGTCCTTCAAATGTAGTGAAAGTAAAAGTATCCCCCAAAAATAATACTCAAGTAAAGTTCAGATACTCAAAAACTGTACTCAAGTAAATTTACTTTGTTACTGTCCACCACTGGTCAGCACCTCCACATCTGAGACTACGGTGTCCTGCAATATGAGTATAAAAGTACTACGATCTTGACTTAGTTAAAGTATTCTATGTAACCAGACTCTGTTCTTTCATCCAAATGAAATGTGGGACCATAAAAATCAGATTAACCCGAATAAACTCCAAAGATCCAATAAATCAACATCCTGAGTCTCAATAAGTGTTTAGATAAGTAGTCTGAATGTTTGTGTGCAGTTGAGCTCAGTGACCAGCAGGAGGAGACAGAGTACTGCAGTACTATGAGTGATGTACTTAAAGTACTGCAGTGAAAGTAGTGACTTGCAGTAGTACCTCAAACTGTTCTACAGTAAAGTACTAGTACCTCTAACTGTATTACAGTGCAGTACTAGTACCTCTAACTGTATTACAGTAAAGTACTAGTACCTCTAACTGTACTACAGTAAAGTACTAGTACCTCAAACTGTATTACAGTAAAGTACTAGTACCTCTAACTGTTCTACAGTAAAGTATTAGTACCTCAAACTGTATTACAGTAAAGTACTAGTACCTCTAACAGTACTACAGTAAAGTACTAGTACCTCTAACTGTTCTACAGTAAAGTACAAGTACCTCTAACAGTACTACAGTAAAGTACAAGTACCTCTAACAGTACTACAGTAAAGTACTAGTACCTCTAACTGTTCTACAGTAAAGTACTAGTACCTCTAACAGTACTACAGTAAAGTACTAGTACCTTTAACAGTACTACAGTAAAGTACTAGTACCTCAAACTGTACTACAGTAAAGTACAAGTACCTCTAACTGTACTACAGTATAGTACTAGTACCTCTAACAGTACTACAGTAAAGTACTAGTACCTCTAACTGTTCTACAGTAAAGTACAAGTACCTCTAACTGTATTACAGTAAAGTACAAGTACCTCAAAGTGTACTACAGTAAAGTACTAGTACCTCTAACTGTACTACAGTATAGTACTAGTACCTCTAACTGTACTACAGTAAAGTACTAGTACCTCTAACTGTACTACAGTATAGTACTAGTACCTCTAACAGTACTACAGTAAAGTACTAGTACCTCTAACTGTTCTACAGTAAAGTACAAGTACCTCTAACAGTACTACAGTAAAGTACAAGTACCTCTAACAGTACTACAGTAAAGTACTAGTACCTCTAACTGTACTGTCTATTTTGACTGTTCCTTCCTTCCTTCCATCTGTGCTTCCTCTCTCCTTCTTTCTTCCTTCCCTTCCTCCCTTCTGTCCTTCTTTTCTTCCCTCCTTCCTTCCTACCTTCTTCTTCTCTCCTTCTTTCCTACCTCCCTCCTACCTTCGTTCCTTCCTTACTTCTTTCCTCCGTCCGTCCTTCCTTCCTTCCTTACTTACTTCTTTCCTCCATCCTTCCTTCCTCCCTTCCTTATTTCCTTTCCTCCCTTCCTTCCTTCTGTCCTCCATCCCCTTTTTTCCTTCTGTCGTTCCTTCATTTCTCTCTCCTTCCTTCCTTCCTTCCTTCCCCCCTCCCTGCCTTCTTTCCTTTACCCCCATCCTTCCTTCTGTCCTACATCCCCCTTTTTTACTTCTGTCATTCCTTCCTTTCTCTCTCCTTCCTTCCTTCCTTCCTTCCTTCCCCCCTCCCTGCCTTCTTTCCTTTACCCCCATCCTTCCTTCTGTCCTACATCTCCCTTTTTTACTTCTGTCATTCCTTCCCTTCTCTCTCCTTCCTTCCTTCCCCCCTCCCTGCCTTCTTTCCTTTCCTCCCTTCCCTTCCTTCCTTGACTCGAACCCAGCGGGAGGGTTGAAAAGCAGAGCGCTGATTAAACGTGGATGTTTATACGTGTGTATAAATGTCTCAGAGTGTGGAAACATGCTGACGTCCTGCAGCCAGAATGAGCTTCCTTCTTCTCTCTGTGGAAAAAAACCATCATGGAAAACACTACAACAAACTTCCTCCAGGTTTAAAGGAGCAGTCTGCCTAATAAACCTCCAGGCTGATGATTAAAGGAGCAGTCTGCCTAATAAACCTCCAGGCTGGTGATTAAAGGAGCAGTCTGCCTAATAAACCTCCTCCAGGCTGATGATTAAAGGAGCAGTCTGCCTAATAAACCTACAGGCTGGTGATTAAAGGAGCAGTCTGCCTAATAAACCTCCTCCAGGCTGATGTTTAAAGGAGCAGTCTGCCTAATAAACCTCCAGGCTGGTGATTAAAGGAGCAGTCTGCCTAATAAACCTCCTCCTGATGATTAAAGGAGCAGTCTGTCTAATAAACCTCCAGGCTGGTGTTTAAAGGAGCAGTCTGTCTAATAAACCTCCAGGCTGATGATTAAAGGAGCAGTCTGCCTAATAAACCTCCAGGCTGGTGATTAAAGGAGCAGTCTGCCTAATAAACCTCCAGGCTGATGATTAAAGGAGCAGTCTGCCTAATAAACCTCCAGGCTGGTGATTAAAGGAGCAGTCTGCTTAATAAACCTCCAGGCTGATGTTTAAAGGAGCAGTCTGCCTAATAAACCTCCTCCAGGCTGATGATTAAAGGAGCAGTCTGCCTAATAAACCTCCTCCAGGCTGGTGATTAAAGGAGCAGTCTGCCTAATAAACCTCCAGGCTGATGTTTAAAGGAGCAGTCTACCTAATAAACCTCCAGGCTGATGATTAAAGGAGCAGTCTGCCTAATAAACCTCCTCCTGATGTTTAAAGGAGCAGTCTACCTAATAAACCTCCAGGCTGGTGATTAAAGGAGCAGTCTGCCTAATAAACCTCCAGGCTGGTGATTAAAGGAGCAGTCTGCCTAATAAACCTCCAGGCTGACGTTTAAAGGAGCAGTCTGCCTAATAAACCTCCAGGCTGATGTTTAAAGGAGCAGTCTGCCTAATAAACCTCCAGGCTGATGATTAAAGGAGCAGTCTGCCTAATAAACCTCCAGGCTGATGATTAAAGGAGCAGTCTGTCTAATAAACCTCCTCCAGGCTGGTGATTAAAGGAGCAGTCTGCCTAATAAACCTCCAGGCTGGTGATTAAAGGAGCAGTCTGTCTAATAAACCTCCAGGCTGATGATTAAAGGAGCAGTCTGCCTAATAAACCTCCTCCAGGCTGATGATTAAAGGAGCAGTCTGCCTAATAAACCTCCAGGCTGATGATTAAAGGAGCAGTCTGCCTAATAAACCTCCAGGCTGGTGATTAAAGGAGCAGTCTGCCTAATAAACCTCCAGGCTGGTGATTAAAGGAGCAGTCTGCCTAATAAACCTCCAGGCTGATGATTAAAGGAGCAGTCTGCCTAATAAACCTCCAGGCTGACGTTTAAAGGAGCAGTCTGCCTAATAAACCTCCAGGCTGATGATTAAAGGAGCAGTCTGCCTAATAAACCTCCAGACTGGCGATTAAAGGAGCAGTCTGCCTAATAAACCTCCAGGCTGATTTTTAAAGGAGCAGTCCTAATAAACCTCCAGGCTGGTGATTAAAGGAGCAGTCTGCCTAATAAACCTCCTCCTGACGTTTAAAGGAGCAGTCTTCCTAATAAACCTCCAGGCTGATGTTTAAAGGAGCAGTCTTCCTAATAAACCTCCAGGCTGGTGATTAAAGGAGCAGTCTGCCTAATAAACCTCCAGGCTGGTGATTAAAGGAGCAGTCTGCCTAATAAACCTCCAGGCTGGTGATTAAAGGAGCAGTCTGCCTAATAAACCTCCAGGCTGGTGATTAAAGGAGCAGTCTGCCTAATAAACCTCCAGGCTGGTGATTAAAGGAGCAGTCTGCCTAATAAACCTCCAGGCTGGTGATTAAAGGAGCAGTCTGCCTAATAAACCTCCAGGCTGGTGATTAAAGGAGCAGTCTGCCTAATAAACCTCCAGGCTGATGATTAAAGGAGCAGTCTGTCTAATAAACCTCCTCCTGATGTTTAAAGGAGCAGTCTGCCTAATAAACCTCTTCCTGATGTTTAAAGGAGCAGTCTACCTAATAAACCTCCAGGCTGGTGATTAAAGGAGCAGTCCTAATAAACCTCCAGGCTGATGTTTAAAGGAGCAGTCTGCCTAATAAACCTCCAGGCTGATGATTAAAGGAGCAGTCTGTCTAATAAACCTCCTCCTGATGTTTAAAGGAGCAGTCTGCCTAATAAACCTCCAGGCTGATGTTTAAAGGAGCAGTCTGCCTAATAAACCTCCAGGCTGGTGATTAAAGGAGCAGTCTGCCTAATAAACCTCCAGGCTGATGATTAAAGGAGCAGTCTGCCTAATAAACCTCCAGGCTGATGATTAAAGGAGCAGTCTGTCTAATAAACCTCCAGGCTGATGTTTAAAGGAGCAGTCTGCCTAATAAACCTCCTCCAGGCTGGTGATTAAAGGAGCAGTCTGCCTAATAAACCTCCTCCAGGCTGGTGATTAAAGGAGCAGTCTGCCTAATAAACCTCCAGGCTGATGATTAAAGGAGCAGTCTGCCTAATAAACCTCCTCCAGGCTGGTGATTAAAGGAGCAGTCTGCCTAATAAACCTCCAGGCTGGTGATTAAAGGAGCAGTCTGCCTAATAAACCTCCAGGCTGGTGATTAAAGGAGCAGTCTGCCTAATAAACCTCCAGGCTGGTGATTAAAGGAGCAGTCTGCCTAATAAACCTCCTCCTGATAATTAAAGGAGCAGTCTGCCTAATAAACCTCCTCCTGATGATTAAAGGAGCAGTCTGCCTAATAAACCTCCAGGCTGGTGATTAAAGGAGCAGTCTGCCTAATAAACCTCCAGGCTGATGTTTAAAGGAGCAGTCTGTCTAATAAACCTCCTCCAGGCTGGTGATTAAAGGAGCAGTCTGCCTAATAAACCTCCAGGCTGATGATTAAAGGAGCAGTCTGCCTAATAAACCTCCAGGCTGGTGTTTAAAGGAGCAGTCTGCCTAATAAACCTCCAGGCTGATGATTAAAGGAGCAGTCCTAATAAACCTCCAGGCTGATGTTTAAAGGAGCAGTCTGCCTAATAAACCTCCAGGCTGATGATTAAAGGAGCAGTCCTAATAAACCTCCAGGCTGGTGTTTAAAGGAGCAGTCTGCCTAATAAACCTCCAGGCTGATGATTAAAGGAGCAGTCTGCCTAATAAACCTCCAGGCTGGTGTTTAAAGGAGCAGTCTGCCTAATAAACCTCCAGGCTGGTGATTAAAGGAGCAGTCTGCCTAATAAACCTCCAGGCTGATGATTAAAGGAGCAGTCCTAATAAACCTCCAGGCTGATGTTTAAAGGAGCAGTCTGCCTAATAAACCTCCTCCTGATGTTTAAAGGAGCAGTCTGCCTAATAAACCTCCAGGCTGGTGATTAAAGGAGCAGTCTGCCTAATAAACATCCAGGCTGATGTTTAAAGGAGCAGTCTGCCTAATAAACCTCCAGGCTGATGATTAAAGGAGCAGTCTGCCTAATAAACCTCCTCCAGGTTTAAAGGAGCAGTCTGCCTAATAAACCTCCAGGCTGATGTTTAAAGGAGCAGTCTGCCTAATAAACCTCCAGGCTGATGATTAAAGGAGCAGTCTGCCTAATAAACCTCCAGGCTGATGATTAAAGGAGCAGTCTGCCTAATAAACCTCCAGGCTGATGATTAAAGGAGCAGTCTGCCTAATAAACCTCCAGGCTGATGTTTAAAGGAGCAGTCTGCCTAATAAACCTCCAGGCTGGTGATTAAAGGAGCAGTCTGCCTAATAAACCTCCAGGCTGATGATTAAAGGAGCAGTCTGCCTAATAAACCTCCAGGCTGATGATTAAAGGAGCAGTCTGCCTAATAAACCTCAGTACATGTTTAGCCTAGCCTAGCATAAAGACTGGACGCAGGGGGAACATTCAAATATTTGTTTTGCTGACTCATTCTGCTAGTTGTTAGCTAGCTACGTCATGATTTATGAGTTATTTTTTGGATCTCAGTTGAATAAAAGTTAGTTTTCAGCCTCCAAACAACAGAATCAATCAAATCTTTATTTATATTTAATATAGATACATATTTATATATATAATATACAGAATCCAGCGACTAATGAGCTAACATTTCTTAGCAAGGGAGCTAACGTTATTTAGCTAATATATTGTCTTGGTGGCTAACTAGCTACTTATAAAAATAGAAACACAGTGACATAAACCAGGGATGTCAAATTTCATGAAAAGTGTGGCGTGAGATTACCCCCCCCCCCCCCCCAACCCTAACCCTAACCTAGGTAGGAAGAAAGGAAGGAAAGAAGGAAGAAAGGAAGGAAGGCAGGTAGGAAGAAAGGAAGGAAGGAGAGAAAGAAGGAAGAAAGGAAGGAAGGCAGGTAGGAAGAAAGGAAGGAAGGAAGGAAGAAAGGACGGACGGGAGGGAGGGAGGGACTAAGGGAAGGGAAGAAGGAAGGAAGAAAGAAAGGAAGGAAGGTAGGAAGGAAGCAAGGAATGAAGGAGAGAAAGAAGGAAGGACATGGAAGGAAGGAAGGCAGGTAGGAAATAAGGAAGGGAGGAATGAAAGAAGGGAGGAAGGAAGGAAGAAAGGAAGGAAGGACGGGAGGAAGGGAAGGGAAGAAGGAAGGAAGCAAGGAAGGAAGCAAGGAATGAAGGAGAGAAAGAAATAAACCTTCACTCTTTCATTTCACAAACATCATTTAAACTTATCATGAAGATCTTTTTATTTTTAACTCTCATTATCATCCAAGGAAGGAAGGAAGGATGGAAGGAAGGAAGGAGAGAAAGAAGGAAGAACAGACAGAAAGAAGGTAGGAAGAAAGGAAGGAAGGGGAGAAAGAAGGAAGGAAGGAAGGAGAGAAAGAAGGAAGAACGGACAGAAAGAAGGTAGGAAGAAAGGAAGAAAGGAGAGAAGGAAGGAAGGACGTGGAAGGAAGGAAGGAAGGAAGGAATGAATGAAGGAAATAAGGAAGGGAGGAAAGAAAGAAGGGAGAAGGGAAGGAATGAATGAAGGAAATAAGGAAGGGAGGAATGAAAGAAAGGAGAAGGGAAGGAAGGAGAGAAAGAAGGAAGGAAGGAAGGAAGGAATGAAGGAAATAAGGAAGGGAGGAATGAAAGAAGGAAGGAAGGGAGGAAGGAAGGAAGGATGATCATTTCTCATCATAATCTTGATTTAACATGTTTCCTTTTTTCCTGGTCTCCTTGTCTCCTCGTCTCCTTGTCTCCTCGGCTCTCTGCAGCTGGCCTTGTCTCCTCGTCTCCTTGTCTCCTCGTCTCCTCTGCAGCTGGCCTGGTCTCCTTGTCGTCTCCTCGTCTCTCTCGTCCAGTTTTGCCTTTTGTGGACGGCGATGACGAGACGCAGAAGCATGTGTGCTCCAGGAATAGCAGCAGGTAGGAAGAAAGGAAGGAAGGACGGGAGGAAGGGAAGGGAAGAAGGAAGGAAGGAAGCAAGGAATGAAGGAGAGAAAGAAGGAAGGAAGGCAGGTAGGAAGAAAGGAAGGAAGGAAGGAATGAAGGAAATAAGGAAGGGAGGAATGAAAGAAGGAAAGAAGGAAGGAAGGAATGAAGGAAATAAGGAAGGGAGGAATGAAAGAAGGAAGGAAGGAAGGAATGAAGGAAATAAGGAAGGGAGGAATGAAAGAAGGAAATAAGGAAGGGAGGAATGAAAGAAGGAAGGGAGGAAGGAAGGAGAGAAATAAGGAAGGGAGGAATGAAAGAAGGGAGAAGGGAAGGAAGGAAGGAAGGAAGGAATGAATGAAGGAAATAAGGAAGGGAGGAATGAAAGAAGGGAGAAGGAAGGAAGGAAGGAAGGAAGGAAGGAAGGAAGGGAGGATGATCATTTCTCATCATAATCTTGATTTAACATGTTTCATATTTATTAATTATCACCATTTTTTATTTCTCTATCATGACGTCAGCGTGCGTGTTCTCTGCAGCTGGCCTGGTCTCCTTGTCTCCTTGTCTCCTTGTCTCCTCGGCTCTCTGCAGCTGGCCTTGTCTCCTTGTCTCCTCGTCTCCTCGTCTCCTCTGCAGCTGGCCTGGTCTCCTTGTCGTCTCCTCGTCTCTCTCGTCCAGTTTTGCCTTTTGTGGACGGCGATGACGAGACGCAGAAGCATGTGTGCTCCAGGAATAGCAGCAGGTAGGAAGAAAGGAAGGAAGGACGGGAGGAAGGGAAGGGAAGAAGGAAGGAAGGAAGCAAGGAATGAAGGAGAGAAAGAAGGAAGGAAGGCAGGTAGGAAGAATGGAAGGAAGGAAGGAATGAAGGAAATAAGGAAGGGAGGAATGAAAGAAGGAAAGAAGGAAGGAATGAAGGAAATAAGGAAGGGAGGAATGAAAGAAGGAAGGAAGGAAGGAGAGAAAGAAGGAAGGAAGGAAGGAAGGAAGGAGAGAAATAAGGAAGGGAGGAATGAAAGAAGGAAGGAAGGGAGGAAGGAAGGATGATCATTTCTCATCATAATCTTGATTTAACTTGTTTCCTTTTTTCCTGGTCTCCTTGTCTCCTTGTCTCCTCGTCTCCTCGTCTCTCTGCAGCTGGCCTGGTCTCCTTGTCGTCTCCTCGTCTCTCTCGTCCAGTTTTGCCTTTTGTGGACGGCGATGACGAGACGCAGAAGCATGTGTGCTCCAGGAATAGCAGCAGCAGGAGGATCAGATTCTCCGGAGCTGATCAGCGTGTCAGCAGCTTCTCTCTGTTTCTGTTTCCTGTTTCACACTTTTTACTTTTTACTTTTTACATTTTATACTCGAGGTTTAAACGCTGAGCTCAGCCGGCCGACAGCTTGGACTCTCACCTAAAACCTGGTTCTGGTTTGGGAGCTTGAAGCTGACTCACGCTGAACTCACCGGCTGCTGTTTTTACTCGTTCAGACCTTTTAAGGGAAGGAATGTCCAGCTTTCATTCATTCAGCTCCTGAAGCCGCTCTCCGCTCACAGGAAGTCAGGACTGAGATCTGTGAGACGGGTCTGAGGTTTGATGTCTCAGACCAGTTCACTAAAAGACAGCTGAACATGTCTGAGGCTCATTCTAGGTCTGAAAAGTGAGCCGTTACTATGGAAACCACTGATGCTGCTGATGGAGGCAGGATGTGACTGAATGAATGATTTAACTTTTAGAAATGTCCCTTTATTTCTCTTTAAGATTAAAACCCCCTTCCTCTTCCTCCTCTTCCTCTCTCTGTACTCTTCATTCAAACCACTCATTCCATATTTATATTATTATGTCTGTATTAATTAATAAAAAAGAAAATATTCAACATGTCTGCTGCTTCATTTTAAACACAATCATCAAACTCACCCGACTGATTTCACATCTTTGGAAACTTTTTAAAAGTTTAAAACAGTTTGAACAGTTTGAACAGCTGCTGTTAAAAATACCTCACAGGACACTAAATATATAGAAATAGATACGTCCACCTATCTACACACTATCTACTATACTATATATATATATATACACTATCTACTATACTATATATATATATATATATATATCTATATATATATATATATATATATATATATATATATATATATATACACACTATCTACTATACCAGGGTTAGGGTTAGGGCCACATAATGCCCAATTTAATCTCACATGGGCCGGATCATTAAAAAGATGGAAGGAAGGAAGGAAGGAAGGAAGGAAGGAAGGAAGGAAGGAAGGAAGGAAGGAAGGAAGAAAGGAAGGAAGGAAAATAAGACAGGAAGGAAGGAAAGAAGGAAGAAAAAGAAGACAGACAGGAAGGAAGGAAAGATGGAAGGAAGAAAGGAAGGAAGGAAGGAAAATAAGACAGGAAGGAAGGAAGGAAAGATGGAAGGAAGGAAGGAAGGAAGGAAGGAAAGATGGAAGGAAGGAAGAAATAGAAGACAGAAAGTAAGGAAGGGAGGAATAAGGAAAGTGGGTCAGATTAGATACCTCGGAGGGCCGGATCTGGCCCACGGGCCGCGTGTTTGACATCCCTGTACTATACTATATATATCTATATATATATATATATATATATATATAGATATATATAGTATAGTATACATATGTCCATCTACATACACAGATATATAACATGTGTGATTTATATGAACTGATAATAAATGTTTGTGGAACCTTTAACAAGAAGAACATCATCAGGAGGAACCGTCACCATGCTGTACTGGTTTACTAAGGCCATTCTGGTTCTTATACGGTTCTACTGGAGTCACACTGGTTCTTATACGGTTCTACTGGAGTCACACTGGTTCTTATGGGGTTCTACTGGAGTCACACTGGTTCTACTGGAGTCACACTGGTTCTTATGGGGTTCTACTGAAGTCACACTGGTTCTACTGAAGTCACACTGGTTCTTATGGGGTTCTACTGAAGTCCCACTGGTTCTTATGGGGTTCTACTTAAGTCACTTAAGTCACACTGGTTCTACTGGAGTCATTCTGGTTCTTATGGGGTTCTACTGGAGTCACTCTGGTTCTTATGGGGTTCTACTGAAGTCACACTGGTTCTTATGGGGTTCTACTGAAGTCACACTGGTTCTTATGGGGTTCTACTGGAGTCACACTGGTTCTTATGGGGTTCTAATGAAGTCATACTGGTTCTTATGGGGTTCTACTGGAGTCACACTGGTTCTTATGGGGTTCTACTGGAGTCACTCTGGTTCTTATGGGGTTCTACTGAAGTCACACTGGTTCTTATGGGGTTCTACTTAAGTCATTCTGGTTCTTATGGGGTTCTACTGGAGTCACGCTGGTTCTTATGGGGTTCTACTGGAGTCATACTGGTTCTAGTGAGATTACACTGTCAAATTAGTTTCACAGTGGGACTAAGGTTCTACTGGGGTTCTATTGAGGTTCTACTGGAGTTATGATGATTCTAATCAAGTTTTACTGGTATGAAACCAGTTCAGTTTATGTTTGACACAGGTTCTACTGGTCTCATGGGTTCTACTGAGGTTCTGGTACTGGTTCAGTGTTCAGAGCGTTTTCACTCAGAGGTCGTCTCAACCCGACTGGTGTTACAGAGGTCACTGCAGGTCAAAGATGACTCAGACAGGAAGTGGAACCCAAGCGCCGGGCGAGCGACCTGCGGGTGAAAGCGCTCTGTGATTGGTGGAAGCAGAGACGAGGCGGTGAGGCGTCAGATCTGCCACAGGCTTTTATTGCAAAGTGGCTTCCTGTGATCTCAGAAACAACGTTCCACTTTAAGGCTCCAGATGTCGTCAGGTTCTTGTTCTCGTTGTCGTCGGTGCGGGGTCGTCTCTCACTGCTGGGGTCAAATCTGCTTCCTGTAGTGTTTCTTTACAAAAAAAAAAAAAAGTGCACTCTAACTAACTCTGGTGTGACGGTTACATTCAGACTGAAAGTAAGGCGACGACCAAACAGCTAGAATGACGGTGAGTCCGACAGGAATGGAAACTGAGGTAAACAAACGTTAGCTCGGCGGTGACATAAATATGGAGAATTTTTAACGTCAGGATTTTTTTTTGTAGTGTTTCAACAAAAAAAGTGCTGGGTAGTAATCTTCTTCTTCTTCTTCTTCTTCTTCTTCTGAATGCATAGTCTAACAATGTGTCTGCCTGGTGTGAAACATACTGGAGAAGAGAACAACAACAATAATAAATAAAAGTCATGTAAAAAGCGTCATGAACCCGTGTGCTAGCGGGAGGCGGAGCTTCGCGGGCGCGGCGCTCAGCCTCCCGACACGTTCGGCTGCTTCCTTCACATCGACTCTTTTGGCAAAACTCGCTCGCTGGCTGTGAGAGAGAGACAACCTTCCTGTGGGGGGGGGGTGGTGGGGGGGGGGGGTTTGGTAGTGTGTCGGTTTTTTCTTTTTTCTGCCGGGTGAACAGAAGTCATGTGGCAACAAACTGGGAGGTGTTTGCATATCATTATGTTAATGAGATCTCCTTCATGTTGGAAAAAAAAGAGCAAAAAAAAAAAAAAACAAAACACAAAAAAAAACAAAAAGAAATTAAAAACCAAAAAAAGAAAAGAGGCCTAAAGATGCTAACTCCTTCAGGACATGGATACAGACAGAGCAAGCGGCTGGGTGAAGCAGCGGCGGCGGTGTTCGGGCGGGTGGGGTCGGGTGCTTCGGTCCAGATGGCACGGCGGTTGGCTTGGCTCCGCTCGGCTCGCCGCGATGACATCACAGCGGCTTGCCCTCCAGGGACACCACCACGTTCCCGCCCAGCTTCTCCGCCAGCGTGGTGCGGTCCTGGATGTCGTCCAGCCCGTTCACCTGCCACTCGTGTTTGATACCTGAGGAGACACAAGCGGAGTCAACGAGGCTCTGGTTCTTATGGGGTTCTACTGGAGTCACACTGGTTCTTATGGGGTCTACTGGAGTCATACTGGTTCTTATGGGGTTCTACTGGAGTCACACTGGTTCTTATGGGGTTCTACTGGAGTTACACTGGTTCTTATGGGGTTCTACTGGAGTCACACTGGTTCTTATGGGGTTCTACTGGAGTCACGCTGGTTCTTATGGGGTTCTACTGGAGTCACACTGGTTCTTATGGGGTTCTACTGGAGTCACACTGGTTCTTATGGGGTTCTACTGGAGTCACGCTGGTTCTTATGGGATTCTACTGGAGTCACACTGGTTCTTATGGGGTTCTACTGGAGTCACACTGGTTCTTATGGGGTTCTACTGGAGTCACACTGGTTCTTATGGGGTTTTACTGGAGTCACACTAGTTCTTATGGGGTTCTACTGGAGTCACATTGGTTCTTATGGGGTTCTACTGGAGTCACACTGGTTCTTATGGGGTTCTACTGGAGTCACACTGGTTCTCATGGGGTTCTACTGGAGTCACGCTGGTTCTTATGGGGTTCTACTGGAGTCACATTGGTTCTTATGGGGTTCTACTGGAGTCACACTGGTTCTTATGGGGTTCTACTGGAGTCACGCTGGTTCTTATGGGGTTCTATTGGAGTCACACTGGTTCTTATGGGGTTCTACTGGAGTCACACTGGTTCTTATGGGGTTCTACTGGAGTCATACTACTGGATAGGAGTGAGATGTCCCTAGGGGGAAACAATCAATAGCAAAATGAACGAGCAGCAGCTGGGCGCTCCTATCGTCCGGAATACTGACGCACCTGGACGTTACACAGAAATGTCATCGCCATGACAACGTGACCTCACGATGTCGTGGCAATGACATCGTGACCTCATGATGCCATCACCGTGACAACATGACCTCACGATGCCATCACCGTGACGACGTGACCTCACTATGCCATCGCCACGACAACGTGACCTCACCATGCCATCGCCATGACAACGTGACTTCACCATGCCATCGCCATGACAACGTGACCTCACGTTGCCATCGCCATGACAACGTGACCTCACCATGCCATCGTCGTGACAACGTGACCTCACCATGCCATCGCCGTGACAATGTGACCTCACCATGCCATCGCCGTGACAACGTGACCTCACCATGCCATCGCCGTGACAACGTGACCTCACCATGCCATCGTCGTGACAACGTGACCTCACCATGCCATCGCCGTGACAATGTGACCTCACCATGCCATCGCCGTGACAACGTGACCTCACCATGCCATCGCCGTGACAACGTGACCTCTGACATCAGCGGGCGACGTCTCACCTGTAAACTTCTTTTTGATGGCATCTTTAGAGCTGGCGTAGATCATCTTACTCTTCAGAGGAGCGCTCTCTGGAGCCCTGCAGGAGAACACACAACTGTCAGAACGGCCGAGAACACAGAACACAGAACACAGAACAGAGCAGAGAACACTAGGGAACAGAGGAGAAAGGTTGATAACAGGAGAACACTGATCACTGATCAATAAGTGGCCCGTGTAGGGTTCTAGTGCAGGGGTTCTAGTGTGGGGTTCTGGTGCAGGGGTTCTAGTGCAGGGGTTCTAGTGTGGGGTTCTGGTGCAGGGGTTCTAGTGCAGGGGTTCTAGTGCGGGGTTCTAGTGCAGGGGTTCTAGTGTGGGGTTCTGGTGCAGGGGTTCTAGTGCAGGGGTTCTAGTGTGGGGTTCTGGTGCAGGGGTTCTAGTGCAGGGGTTCTAGTGTGGGGTTCTGGTGCAGGGGTTCTAGTGTGGGGTTCTGGTGCAGGGGTTCTAGTGTGGGGGTTCTGGTGCAGGGGTTCTAGTGTGGGGTTCTAGTGTGGGGTTCTGGTGCAGGGGTTCTAGTGTGGGGTTCTAGAGCGGGGTTCTAGTGCAGGGTTCTTACCAGAAGATGAAGACCAGGTCCTCCTTCTTGGACTCCTTGGTCTCGTAGGTGGCGTCGTACAGGCCGTACCTGCAGTCGTTGGGGGGGAGGAGCTTAACGAAGCACGCGTACGGGTCGTCCACGCTCTCGCCGATGTCTCCGACCAGAATCTGCTTCCCCTCCTCCACGATGATCTTCTTCCTGTCCTCGCTCAGGCAGAACAGAACCGCCTTCTTCCTCTTCTTCACCTCGTCCTGGGTCGAGCTCTTCCTCACCTTCATGTCGTTAAACACCCTGATGACCTCATCGTTCACGGTCACACCTGAAGCCTGCGGGGGGGGGGGGGGGGGGGGGGGGGAGAACGTCAGCCAATCAGAACCAACACACCTGATAATCAATCTGTCTGTGGAACCTCAAGAAGAACGTCAGGAGGACCCGCTGTACTGGTGTTACTAAGACCATAGTGGTTCTACTGAAGTCCCACTGGTTCTTATTAGGTTCTACTGAAGTCACACTGGTTCTCATGGGGTTCTACTGAAGTCCCACTGGTTCTTATTAGGTTCTACTGAAGTCACACTGGTTCTTATGGGGTTCTACTGAAGTCACACTGGTTCTTATGGGGTTCTACTGAAGTCACACTGGTTCTTATGGGGTTCTACTGGAGTCACACTGGTTCTCATGGGGTTCTACTGAAGTCACACTGGTTCTCGTGGGGTTCTACTGAAGTCACACTGGTTCTCATGGGGTTCTACTGAAGTCACACTGGTTCTTGTGGGGTTCTACTGAAGTCACACTGGTTCTCGTGGGGTTCTACTGAAGTCACTCTGGTTCTCATGGGGTTCTACTGAAGTCACACTGGTTCTTATGGGGTTCTACTGGAGTCACACTGGTTCTTGTGGCATTTGGTTCAGATACTCGTCTCCAGAGGGAATAAACTGGTACTTCAGAAAACTAATCAATTAGTTAATTAATAATTAATACTAACACTCACACACTGTTTAAGTTCATTTCTGAGTTTAAAAACTAAATCAAAGTTTTTAATTTAAACTTTTTATAAAACTAAAAGGACCTGAGTAAACACTGCGCTGTGATTGGCTGTGAGAGTGTGACTGCAGCAGCATGATTCAGCAGACCGTTATAGACGATGACTCAGAGCTGCTGCTGCTGACAGGAAGCCAGCAAACACCCCCCCCCACCCCCACCCATCCCCCGCCCCCGCCCAGTAACAGCTCAGAGAGGCAGTGAACGCACCACGGTGGCAAGTCAGTAAGCACAACAACAACTCATTGAACGCATCACAGCAACAGGAAGTCAATCATAAAAACAGGGAGTCAGTGAATGCATCATCAAGGGAAGGAAATGCACCGGCACAGTGAGTCAGCGAACGCACCGCCACAGTGAGTCAGTGAGTCAGCGAACGCACCGACACAGTGAGTCAGCAAACGCACCTCCACAGTGAGTCAGCGAACGCACCGCCACAGCGAGTCAGCGAACGCACCGCCACAGTGAGTCAGCAAACGCACCGCCACAGTGAGTCAGCGAACGCACCGACACAGTGAGTCAGCGAACACCAGTGAGTCAGCGAACGCACCGCCACAGTGAGTCAGTGAGTCAGCGAACGCACCGCCACAGTGAGTCAGTGAGTCAGCGAACGCACCGCCACAGTGAGTCAGTGAGTCAGCGAACGCACCGCCACAGTGAGTCAGCGAACGCACCGACACAGTGAGTCAGTGAACACAGTGAGTCAGCGAACGCACCGACACAGTGAGTCAGCGAACGCACCGCCACAGTGAGTCAGCGAACGCACCGCCACAGTGAGTCAGCGAACGCACCGCCACAGTGAGTCAGTGAACACAGTGAGTCAGCGAACGCACCGCCACAGTGAGTCAGCGAACGCACCGCCACAGTGAGTCAGCGAACGCACCGCCACAGTGAGTCAGCGAACACACCGCCACAGTGAGTCAGCGAACACACCGCCACAGTGAGTCAGCGAACACACCGCCACATTGAGTCAGCAAACGCACCGCCACAGTGAGTCAGCAAACGCACCGACACAGTGAGTCAGCGAACGTACCAACACAGCGAGTCAGCGAACGCACCGCCACAGTCAGTCAGCGAACGCACCGGCACAGTGAGTCAGTGAGTCAGCGAACGCACCGCCACAGTGAGTCAGCGAACGCACCGCCACAGTGAGTCAGCGAACGCACCGCCACAGTGAGTCAGCGAACGCACCGCCACAGTGAGTCAGCGAGTCAGCGAACGCACAAACACAGTGAATCAGCGAACGCACCGCCACAGTGAGTCAGCGAACGCACCGCCACAGTGAGTCAGCGAACGCACCGCCACAGTGAGTCAGCGAGTCAGCGAACGCACAAACACAGTGAGTCAGCGAACGCACCGCCACAGTGAGTCAGCGAACGCACCAACACAGTGAGTCAGCGAACGCACCGCCACAGTGAGTCAGTGAGTCAGCGAACGCACCGCCAGTGAGTCAGCGAACGCACCAACACAGTGAGTCAGCGAACGCACCGCCACAGTGAGTCAGCGAACGCACCAACACAGTGAGTCAGCGAACGCACCGGCACAGTGAGTCAGCGAACGCACCGCCACAGGAAAACTGGCTGAGCTAATAATTAATCTAAGTTTGAACTCTGTATCTATAATTGTAATGAATCACAGCTCTGCAAACGGACAGCTGATCAATGGAGGAGACTGGAATCAGCTGATCAGGTCTGTTTAAGCTATCACAGCTGATTGAAGGAGCTGCGGATCAATAATCAATATCAGCTGTGAGGACAAAGATGAAGACAGAAAATGGCCGCCGGTTGACTCAGCTGATTGGTCTCATCGATAAATCAATCAATCACAGCCTCTCGGAGTGACATCATCACGGCAGAAGACGTCACGGTTAAAAAAGTGAGTCGATTAGCTGCTTTTTAAAAATCATGTTTCAGTCGAGCTAATATTCTAATAATCGGTTTGAGTCATTTTTAATCAGAGAAAAGTCAAAATTATTTTGTTTTGAGTTTTTTAACCCTCCTGTTGTCCTCAAGTCAAGGAAGGAAGGAAGGAAGGAAGGAAGGAAGGAGGGAAGGAAGGAGTGAGGAAGGAAGGGAAGGAGGGAGGAAGGAAAGTAAAGAAAGAAGGGAGGAAGGAACGGAAGGAAGGATAGAGGAAAGAAGGAAGGTAGAAGAAGGAAGGAAGGAAGGAAAGAACAGTCTAAAAAGACAGGAGGGTTAATGTCAGGATTTATATTTATATCTCGGTATAAATCAATGAATCCAGAAAGTAATCAGTAATGAAAATGATCAATAGTTTGCAGCCCTGCAGTTTAGTAAAGGCACATTAAAGACTTCATTTAAATCACTGAAACACGGAAACACGGAAACCCTGAATTGTGACTTTTCAGCGTTAAAATCTTATTTTTACTTTGCTGTGTTGATTCTTTGGCCTCCAGCGTCTCACAGCGCCGTTCAGTCCTAGCTAGGCCAGAACCCTCGGCTTCCTACCTTTTAGATAGTCGAGCCCAGAGCTCTTCAAAGTTAGAGTGGAAGCAGCAGTTAGCTAGAGTGTGAGAAGCAGTAAAAAATAACCTTAATTTTTATTTTTTTAACTCGAGCTCACGGCCAAACCGTAAAAAGGAGACAAATAATTTTTGGTCAAAATGTAGACATAGGTGTTGGGATTCATAAAATGTGACGTAGACAGGCGGGGTCTGCACAAAATTTAAACGGGGGGGCCGAGACCAGCACCAACACCTGTCTCGCTCCCCACTGACTCTAATGTACTCGTCTTTATTTTCCAAAAGAATCTCACTCTGTATTCACACTGAGCTTACTCGCTCATTTTAAGGAATATCTGAATAAAATAAACACTGTCAGAATCTGCCGGCTTCTGTGTCTCTCACGGTGTTTTCGGTTTTTGGACAGGAGTTACGGTTTTCTCACAGTTTGCAATTGTTCGGGACCTTGTCAGAAGTCAAATTCTTCAGAATTTTGAGAATTCTTTCCAAGCAGATTCTCAGACATCGCCGTAGCAACCGTAGGGCCTTAGCTGCCCTTAGCAACCGTAGGGCCTTAGCAACCTGTCGCTGGGCAGAAACTGAGCTGCTTGTTTGTGATTGGCTAATTCCTGTCTGTCTGTTTTGCCAGTTAACTGAGCTAATTCATTTGAATGCATTAATTCATGTTTACTGAGGACACAATAAATAGTTTTATTGTTTTGTATTTTAGTTGTATGATTTGTGGTATATAAAAAGATTCAACATTTATCAATAGAAGATGAACAAAATGTACATAATATAATTTCATACAACCAAGTAATCTAAAATAAAAAGTAAAATAAAATCTACTCTCTAAATGATTCAAAGATTTCAACAGGTACGTTCCTGTCTGTGGAAAAAATGAAGTAGACTTTAATTAATTAGTTTAAATAAATATTATTTATGCTTAAATATGATTCACTTAATATTTTCAGGGATGTTAAGTTGAGAATAAAGTACATTCATAAGGAAAGAATAAATGGTGTACTCGTCCCGGCAGCAGCCCCGTGGCACTCAACATGTCCCTGGAACTTTCTAGTTTTTATTCTAATTTTAGTTTTTAAATTGAGCTCTTAATATTCCTTTAATGTTTTTATTTATTATTATACTGTGTGTGATTACATGGTATTTTAATAACTGTGCAGCACTTTGGCTCAACTGGTTTTAAATGTGCTTTATAAATAAAAAGGTTTTTAATCATTAAATCATTATCATTAAAATCAGACTGCTGGTTAATTAACATTTTTATTAATTAACACAGAGCAAATATTTATTATTACTTTACACAAACTTTAAATCTGGCATTAATCGATAGATGTTAAAATCCAGACTCAACGACATTTTGAGGGCATCGAACTTCCGTATGGTGACGAGTTTCTGAGTGAAGACGAACAGGAAACAGATCTGAGCTCAGCAGTTTAGTAATAATAACTAGCAGGTTAGTAATAATACCTAGCAGGTTAGTAATAATAACTAGCAGGTTAGTATTAATAACTAGCAGGTTAGTATTAATAACTAGCAGCAGGTTAGTATTAATAACTAGCAGGTTAGTAATAATAACTAGCAGGTTAGTAATAATAACTAGCAGGTTAGTATTAATAACTAGCAGCAGGTTAGTATTAATAACTAGCAGCAGGTTAGTATTAATAACTAGCAGGTTAGTAATAATAACTAGCAGCAGGTTAGTATAATAACTAGCAGGTTAGTATTAACTAGCAGGTTAGTAATAATAACTAGCAGCAGGTTAGTATTAATAACTAGCAGGTTAGTAATAATAACTAGCAGGTTAGTATAATAACTAGCAGCAGGTTAGTAATAATAACTAGCAGGTTAGTATAATAACTAGCAGCAGGTTAGTATTAATAACTAGCAGCAGGTTAGTATAATAACTAGCAGCAGGTTAGTATTAATAACTAGCAGGTTAGTATAATAACTAGCAGCAGGTTAGTATTAATAACTAGCAGCAGGTTAGTATAATAACTAGCAGCAGGTTAGTATAATAACTAGCAGGTTAGTAATAATAACTAGCAGCAGACAGGCTGCCGAGTCATTGCTGTCTGTCTCTAACTGGCCCAAGTTAGTTTGGAGCTCCACTGGTCCTGCCCCGGCCCTCCCTGCTTCTCCTGCCCCGGCCCTCCCTGCTTCTCCTGCCCCGGCCCTCCCTGCTTCTCTTGCCCCGGCCCTCCCTGCTTCTCCTGCCCCGGCCCTCCCTGCTTCTCTTGCCCCGGCCCTCTCTGCTTCCCTTGCCCCTGCTTCTCTTGCCCCGGCCCTCCCTGCTTCTCCTGCCCCGGCCCTCCCTGCTTCTCTTGCCCCGGCCCTCCCTGCTTCTCCTGCCCCGGCCCTCCTGCTTCTCTTGCCCCGGCCCTCCTGCTTCTCTTGCCCCGGCCCTCCTGCTTCTCTTGCCCCGGCCAGCAGCGGGCCGGTAGCCCGGGTAAGATGGCCGCCCCGGGCCGCGCGGCCTGGGACCCAGGCCCGGCGCGTCCCGGTCGAGCACGCGGGCCGTTACATGAACCGGACACCAGCTGTAACATACCGGAGATAAAGCTCGGTACCGGGAGATGTCTGTGTGACGTTCACACCGAACAACTGTCGGTGTCTCGTGCTACGCTGCTAACTAACGGGAGCCATGCTGCTAACAAGCTAACGCTAACCGGCCGAGCTGACTAACGGTCCACCGGAGCCCAGACACCGGGGATCACACCGGTGGCTGCCCGGGAATCAGGCTCCGCTGGCGGGGAGACTACCGGAGGAGCTTACCATGTTGTCCCGGGGGTTGCACGCGCTGCTTCGCCGTCAGATCGGGGTTTCTCAGGGGTGAAAGGTAGCGGGGAGTGTGGCCGTCCGACCGGAGGAGGAGGAGGAGGGAGGAGGAAGAGGGAGGGGGGAGGAGGAAGAGGAGGGAGGAGGGAGGAGGAAGGGTGTGTGTGTGTGTGTGTGTGTGTGTGTGTGTGTGTGTGTGTGTGTGTCGAGGGGGGGGGTATGAGGGGATTTCTCAGCATATATAATCAGACTCTGTTTATAACACTCGCTGTTCTGGACGATGTGATTAAAGTTAAATATCGCGATACTTTTGATCAAATATCGGGATATCATGATCACATTAACACTAATGTAGAGATGACTGTTGGTGCTTTCACTAAATACTCACACTATGACATTTCTGATAAGTAATCATCAGTTATGTGGATATAATGACAAAGTGAGTCAAAGGTAAAATAAAAGAACAGCTAGAACAGTCTGGTAAGTTTAGAAAATGACATAATGTTAAGGAGGGAGGAAGGAGGGGAGGAAGAAGGAAGGAAAGGAGGGAGGAAGGAGGGGAGGAAAGAAGAAAGGAGGGGGGAAGGAAAGAAAGAAAGAAAAAGGAAAGAGAGGAGGGAGGAAGGAAGGAGAGAGGAAGGAAAGGAAGGGAGAGAGGAAAGAAGAAAGGAGGGAGGAAAGAAAGAGAGAAGGAGGGAAGGAAGGAAAGGAGGAAGGAGGGAAAGGAAAGGAGAGTAAAGAAGAAAGGAGGAAGGAAGGAGAGAGAGAAGGAAGGAAGGAGGAAGGAAAGGAGGGAGGAAAGAAAGAGAGACGCATTTTTACATTGGACTTTTCCTAATAGCCCCGTTTCCATTGCAGGAACTTAGTGGTAATTTTACAGGACCGAGGCCGTTGGTGCGTATCTCCATAGCAGGAACCGTCCCTGAAGGACAATCCCCCGGAACTTTGATGGGGTCTAACCAAGTCACTGTCTCGGGGTCGGTTCGGCCCTGAAAAGTTCCTGGGTGGGGCTTAAGGTTTACTCGGTGCTGATTGGGTATACTCAAAGTGGGATGTGGCGTCAACAGAAAGCGCCAAAATAAGCGACAGAAGAAGAAAAGTAGTAGAAAACATCTACACTGCTGGAAAAAAGTTTATAACGTCCACTGCCATGTACACGAACACACAAACCAGAAACACGGCAACCAGCTCAGCTCCTCCATGTTTACCTCCTCGTTGTCAATTTCTTTGTTATGTTTTCGGTGAGTCGCCTCTGTGGCACCACAGTCAGAGTACGGTGGGTCCTATCTGAGTCCTACTCTGCTGTGGAAACACAACAGCTGAGAGGGCCGAGGTTCCTGCAGTGGAAAAGAACCGCTACTCCATTCCTCTCATCGACTCTGCATTCGGGCTGCTCCAGGGGGCAACTGTCTTTACCAAGATCAACCTCCGCAATGACTACTATCTCTATCGGATCCGGGAGGGGCGATGAGTGGAAGATCACCCTCGACATCCTTCCACTGGATATTATGAATATCTGGTGATGCCTTCTGGTCTTACCAGTGCCCCTGCTGTGTTCCAGGCATTGGTTAATGACGTGTTAAGGGATATGCTGACTCACTCTTTGTTTGACTACTTGGATGACATCTTCATCTTCTACAAATCCTGTGAGGAGCATGTTCACCATGTCCAGAGTGTCCTGCAGCGCCTCCTCAAAAGCTCCCTTTTCGTCAAAGCTGAGAAGTGCAAGTTCCACGTTCCTTCAGTCTCCTTCCTGGGGTATATCTTGGCACAAGGTAGTGTGCAGATGGACCTGCCCAAGGTATCAGCAGTGACCTCCTGGCCAGTTCTGGACTCCCGCAAGCAGCTGCAGCGGTTCCTGGGATTTGCCAGCTTCTACCGCCACTTTATCCACAACTACAGCTCCATTGCCACCCCTCTTACAGCCCTCACCTCCTCTAAGGTGACCGTCAGCTGGGCTGAAGCTGCTGAAGAGGCCTTTCAGACTCTCAAGTCTCAGTTCACCTCTGCACCCATCGTCCAAGTGCCAGATCCTGATTGTCAGTTCGTTGTGGAGGTAGATGCC
Organism: Scomber japonicus; assembly: GCF_027409825.1. Classification (NCBI taxonomy): domain Eukaryota; kingdom Metazoa; phylum Chordata; class Actinopteri; order Scombriformes; family Scombridae; genus Scomber; species Scomber japonicus. Next base: position 756,154 of record NC_070593.1, read on the forward strand.
TCTGACGTGGGAGGGGTTGGCCGTCTTGTCCCAACTTGCAGCTACTGGGCAGAAGCTCCACTCCTGTGCCTTTTTCTCTCTGCGACTGTCACCTGCTGAGAGAAATTATGACATTGTCAACAGGGAGCTGCTGGCTGTCAAGGTGGCATTGGAGGAGTGGTGGTACTGGCTTGAGGGGACCAAACAACCCTTTTTGGTATGGACAGACCACAAGAACCTCGAAGACATCTGAACAGCCAAGATGATGAACTAATGTCAAGCCCATTGGTCTCTGGCGCGCAGGTGGTCGAGTGATTAGAGTGCATGCCACATCCGCAGCTGACCCTCGTTCGAATCCTAGCCGGAGGTACTTTGCTGCATGTCACACACCCCTCTCTCTCCCATGTTTCCTGTCTACTGTCTATATGTTGATTTTCAATGTGCTTCTCTCTCCTATCCTTCCTCTCTCTCCTATCCTTCCTCTCTCTCCTCTCTCCTCCAACCGATCGAGGCAGATGTTCTCCTGCTTTGAGTCTTTTGTTGTGATTTGGTGCTATATAAATAAAGATTGATTGATACTGCTACATAAAGATGTCTATGCCAGACAAAATCTTAAAAAAAAAAAAGAAAGCCTGGTGGTCCCTGTTCTTCACCCACCTCCATTTCTCCCTCTCCTACCGTCCTGGGTCCCGCAATGTTAAACCTGGCCAAAGAGACTGCCAGGTTGGTTAGGGTTAGGCTCAATGTCTCAATGGCCCTTTTGTCATAGAAAGGTTTGTCAATCCTGTGGCGGTGAGGCTCCACCTGCCCCGGTCCATGCCGGTCCACCCAACTTTCCATGTCTCCAAGGTCAAGCCAGTCCAAGAGAGACCCTTGGTTCTTGTCACTCCAATCCACCGCCTCCTCGCTTCATCGATGGGGGTCTCATGTACACTGTTCGCAGCCTCACTATAACACACTAAGAGTAAGAACTAAAGACACAAGAGACACTCACTTTCTAAATGATTTATTATTTTTGTTTGCAGGATTATTTCCCTCCAAAAAAAGCAAAGCTGTGCCTGAAACATGTTCAGTTATCTATATTTATCTATCTTTATATTGCAGTAAAAGCAGGAAGCAGTAAATGATCAGAAATGATTCTGGCAGCTGTTTTATTCCATGTCGACTTTGTTCAGGACTTCAAACCTGGGTTTGGGCGGGATGATGGGAGGACACTTCAGACCCTGTGAGAGAGACAGAAAGAAAAGATTCATGAAATATAGTGTTACCTTCTAACAGTAGCTCACCCTGATGGACTTGTAAAGCATCCTGATAGCTGAGCCAACACATTTTAACACATAATTCTCACCTTTTTGATACGACCTTTGAGCCACCGAGCTTCTGGATCCACACAGTATTGCTTATCGTTTTGATTTATGACCCTAGAAACAGGAACCAGAAATGAAAGAATTAGACATTTGTTATGTTGCTGCTACACACAACACCTCATTGAATATTATTAAGTTTGAATGAAGCTGAAGTTTCCTGAGTGTTGTTCTGGTATCATGAGGAACCTCTCAGCAGATTAGAGAGAGATGAATACAGATTTATTCACATTTAGATTCGTTAGAAACACGTTGTACTTACACAAAGGCGTGGAAGTTGCATTTCGTTCTTGGCATCTGTTCGAAACACTCCTTGATGTTGGGAATTCTTGCATTGCTGCTTGTTGTGCAGCATTTTAGGATCAAATGTTCTTCTAACAGAGAGAGAATCAGTGTTTTACTCATCAGCACAACAAGCATGACACACTGAGAGGTAGAGTCGAGGTTTCTGGCACAACTTCACCTACTTCTAAAGCTGCACCGAAAAGGAAAAAAGTCTTAAAGAGTGAAAGCTTCAGCAACACTTGTAGTTTACAACTATTTCATTATTAGACCAATGTGGCTGCGAGCCGAATCACATTGGTCTATAATAATAAAGTTGTTCTATACTACACACTGAGAGGTTCCCAGACCATATGATTGGTCCACAAATACTTCTTTATTCAGACAGTCATCAGGCTGTGATGAAGTTTTAATTGAAGACTCTGAACTAACTAAATATAACCTTCATTTTGAATTATATTTCACTCCGTGACTTTGCCTCAGCTGAAATGTCTTTAAAAGTTTCTTTCTTAATCACAATAGTTATAAACTCAGATTCAGTCAGCAGCTATACTCATAAATGTGATGTTGCATTTAGCACAAAGTCATAATGACGTTACAGAGCAACAGTGTGAATAATATCACTCCATTACTCTGTATGTAAAACAATGCAGAAACTACAGATGAAGTTTACCTTCTGATTCACAGAAGAGTGGCAAGACAGCCAGGATGAGCAGCCACATCCACACAGTCCTGCACATCTTCAAACGCTCGTGGACTCTGGATCTCAGCTGTAAACTGCTCCTGTGTTCACTTACTAACAACTCGCTCAAGTCTGATAATAAGTGAAGCAGAGAGGTGTGATCTTAAATACTGCTTCAAAAAAAAGAGAAACTATAATTATCAAGTACGAAAGACTCACCCAGAGGTTGATGTCACTCATGCTATAGTTTCTCTGGTTTCCTGTTGCTTTCACACTTCAAGATGCACAGTATTCAGACTGAGCTGCTCTGAGCAGAGTTCTGCGGTTCGACGCCTTCATCACGAGGAGCCAACTTCCTGATTTCTTGAAAAACTTTAAACATAAATGAAAGAACAAAGTTGTTTCCTCAATCTTTCTAAATATTACTGTGTCCTCAGACAGGTCAGATGTGAACATGCTTTATATATAATAGGTACATTTATTATTCCAACATGGCAGAAACTTTTTGTTGCAAAAAAGAAGTTGGGACTAATTGCCAAATCATTTCTCAACTGTGTCTTAAACCAACAGTCAGAAGATCAAATCATCATGAAATGTGTTTTTCTGTCTGTTATAATTCCTCCTGTTCATAAGTAGACTGCAATGGCCATTTGATTGCCATGCTTAGAGAAACAAAATCAAAACATTTCGTCATTTTAATGCATGTACAGGTGCAGGTGGTTAAGTGCAATAACAAAACATCAGAACCCCTGACTGTCAGCACTGGGCCCCCCCAGGAGTGCGTTCTGTCCCCTCTCCTGTTCTCACTGTACACTAATGACTGTATCTTACATCATCAATCAGTTAAATTGATCAAATTCGCTGATGACACTACAGTAGTGGGTTTGATTACCAGAAATAAGAAATCAGAGTACAGAAATCATATCTCATTTCTGCTAGACTGATGCAGTGCAAACAATCTGGAACTCAATGTTAGTAAAACCAAGGAAATGGTTGTGGACTTTCATACTAAACATGTGGACCACCTACCCTTGACTATCAACAACACAGAAGTGCAGCGGGTACACAGCTCTAAGTTTCTGGGAGTGACCATCATGTCCACATTGAAATTAAGGACAACACCTGTATCATTTTAAAGAAAGCTCACCAGAGACTATTATTTTTAAAACAGTTGAAAAAGAGTGGGGTGTCTAGTAAAGGATTGCTACAGTTTTATCGGGCAGCTGTGGAGAGTATCCTCACCTATGCTGTAACTGTCTGGTTTGGAAACGTGACTGTAGAGGACCCCTCCCTGAGCTACTACCTTACCGTGGTGGAGGGGTTTGCGTGTCCCAATGACCCCAGGAGCTCAGTTGTCGGGGGCTTTATGCCCCTGGTAGGGTCTCCCATGGCAAACAGGTCGGGGGGAGGGGCCTGACAAAAGGTAGTTCAGAAAACCCCAATAATGAGCAAGACAATTGGTTTTTCGTGTCCCTTGTCCGGACGCGGGTCACCGGGGCCCCCTCCTGAAGCCAGGCCTGGGGGTGGGGCTCGGAGGCGAGCGCTTGGTGGCCGGGCCTTCGCCCATGGGGCCCGGCCGGGCACAGCCCGAAGAAGGGACATGGGACCCCACTCCCACAGACCCACCACCAGTGAGAGGGGCCAAAGGGGTCGGGTGCAGTGTGAGCTGGGCGGCAGCCGAAGGCGGGGACCTTGGCGGTTCGATCCTCGGCTGCAGAAGCTAGCTCTAGGGACGTGGAACGTCACCTCTCTGGTGGGGAAGGAGCCTGAGCTGGTGCGTGAGGTTGAGAAGTTCCGGCTAGATATAGTCGGCCTCACCTCGACACACAGTAAGGGGTCTGGAACCAGTCTCCTCGAGAGGGGTTGGACTCTCGTCCACTCTGGAGTTGCCACACGTGAGAGGCGCCGGGCAGGGGTGGTAATACTTATTGGCCCCCGGCTTGGTGCCTGTATGTTGGAGTTTACCCCGGTAGACGAGAGGGTGGCCTCCCTCCGCCTTCGGGGGGTGGGGGGACAGATCCTGACTGTTGTTTGTGCCTATGGTCCAAACAACATCTCACAGTATCCACCCTTTCTGGACTCCTTGGAGGGGGGGCTGGAGAGTCTCCCCCTGGGGATTCCCTTGTTCTGCTGGGGGACTTCAACGCCCATGTTGGTAGAGACAGTGAGACCTGGAAGGGTGTGATTGGGAGGAACGGCCCCTCTGATTTGAACCCGAGCGGTGTTCTGTTATTGGACTTCTGTGCTCATCACGGATTGTCCATAACGAACACCATGTTCAAGCATAAGGGGGTCCATATGTGCACTTGGCACCAGGACACCCTAGGCCGCAGTTCCATGATTGACTTTGTAGTCGTGTCGTCGGACTTGCGGCCGCATGTCTTGGACACTCGGGTGAAGAGAGGGGCGGAGCTGTCAACTGATCACCACCTGGTGGTGAGTTGGCTCCGATGGTGGGGGAGGATGCCGGGCAGACCTGGCAGACCCAAACGCATTGTGAGGGTCTGCTGGGAACGTCTGGCAGAGTCTCCTGTCAGAGAGAGTTTCAACTCCCACCTCCTGGAGAGCTTCGACCATGTACTGGGGGAGGCGGGGGACATTGAGTCTGAGTGGGCCATGTTCCGTGCCTCCATTGTTAATGCGGCTGACCGGAGCTGTGGCCGTAAGGTGGTCGGTGCCTGTCGTGGCGTCAATCCTCGAACCCGCTGGTGGACACCGGCGGTGAGGGATGCCGTCAAGCTGAAGAAGGAGTCCTATAGGGCCTTTTTGGCCTGTAGGACTCCGGAGGCAGCAGACAGGTACCGGCAGGCCAAGCGGAGCGCAGCTTGGGCGGTCGCTGAGGCAAAAACCCGGACATGGGAGGAGTTCGGTGAGGCCATGGAAAAAGACTTCCGGACGGCTTCCGACGTCTCAGGAGGGGGAAGCAGTGCGCTGTAAACACTGTGTATGGTGGGGACGGTGCGCTGCTGACCTCGACTCGGGACGTTGTGGATCGGTGGAAGGAATACTTCGAAGACCTCCTCAATCCCACCGACACGCCTTCCGTTAAGGAAGCAGGGCCGGGGGACCCGGGTGTGGGCTCTCCTATCTCTGGGGTGGAGGTCGCTGAGGTGGTTTAAAAGCTCCTCGGTGGCAGAGCCCCGGGGGTGGATGAGAACCCCCCCGAGTTCCTCAAGGCACTGGATGCTGTGGGGCTGTCATGGTTGACACAACTCTGCAGCATCGCGTGGACATTGGGGGCAGTGCCTCTGGATTGGCAGACTGGGGTGGTGGTCCCTCTTTTTAAGAAGGGGGACCGGAGGGTGTGTTCCAACTATAGGGGGATCACACTCCTCAGCCTCCCTGGTAAGGTCTATTCGGGGGTGCTGGAGAGGAGGGTCCGTCGAATAGTCGAACCTCGGATTCAGGAGGAGCAGTGTGGTTTTTGTCCAGGCCGTGGAACAGTGGACCAGCTCTACACCCTCTGCAGGATCCTTGAGGGTGCATGGGGCCCAACCAGTCCACATGTGTTTTGTGGACTTGGCGAAGGCATTCGACCGTGTCCCTCGGGGAATCCTGTGGGGGGTTCTCCGGGAATACGGGGTATCAGACCCCCTGATAAGGGCCGTCCGTTCCCTGTATGACCGGTGTCAGAGCTTGGTCCGCATTGCCGGCAATAAGTCGGACTTGTTTCCAGTGAGGGTTGGACTCCGCCAGGGCTGCCCTTTGTCACCGATCCTGTTCATAATTTTTATGGACAGGATTTCTAGGCGCAGCCAGGGTGTGGAGGGGTTCCGGTTTGGTGACCTCAGGATTGCGTCACTGCTTTTTGCAGATGATGTGGTCCTGTTGGCTTCATCAGACCGTGACCTCCAACTCTCACTGGATCGGTTCGCAGCCGAGTGTGAAGCGGCCGGGATGAGAATCAGCACCTCCAAATCCGAGTCTGTGGTCCTCAACCGGAAAAGGGTGGAGTGCACTCTTCCGGTCGGGTATGAGATCCTGCCCCAAGTGGAGGAGTTCAAGTACCTCGGGGTCTTGTTCACGAGTGAGGGAAGGATGGAACGGGAGATCGACAGGCGGATCGGTGCGGCGTCTGCAGTAATGCGGACTCTGCATGGATCCGTGTTGGTGAAGAGAGAGCTGAGCCGAAAGGCAAAGCTCTCGATTTACCAGTCGATCTTGGTTCCTACCCTCACCTCTGGTCATGAGCTTTGGGTTCCTACCCTCACCTCTGGTCATGAGCTTTGGGTCGTGACCCGAAGAACAAGATGGCGGGTACAAGCGGCTGAAATGAGCTTCCTCCGTAGGCTGGCTGGGCTCTCCCTTAGAGATAGGGTGAGAAGCTCAGTTATCCGGAGGGAGCTCGGAGTAGACCCGCTGCTCCTCCGCATCGAGAGGAGCCAGATGAGGAGGCTCGGGCATCTAGTCAGGATGCCTCCCGGACGCCTCCCTGGTGAGGTGTTCAGGGCCCGTCCCACCGGTAGGAGACCCAGGACACGCTGGAGAGACTATGTCTCTCGGCTGGCCTGGGAACGCCTCGGGGTCCCCCGGGAAGAGCTGGACGAAGTGGCTGGGGAGAGGGAAGTCTGGGCTTCCCTGCTTAGGTTGCTGCCCCCGAGACCCGACCAGGATAAGAGGAAGAAGATGGATGGATGGATGGACTGTAGAGGAGGAGAAGCAGCTGAACAAAGTGGTGCACACGCTTTCAGAAATCTTCAAGGCCACGCTGCAGAAAAGAGGCATAAAGATTTTAGGGGGGGTATGAGGGGATTTCTCAGCATATATAATCAGACTGTTTATTACACTCGCTGTTCTGGACGATGTGGATAAAATCAAATATCACAATACTTCCTGGGATTTGCCAGCTTCTACCGCCACTTTATCCACAACTACAGCTCCATTGCCACCTCTCTTACAGCCCTCACCTCCTCTAAGGTGACCGTCAGCTGGGCTGAAGCTGCTGAAGAGGCCTTTCAGACTCTCAAGTCTCGGTTCACCTCTGCACCCATCGTCCAAGTGCCAGATCCTGATCGTCAGTTCGTTGTGGAGGTAGATGCCTCCGACGTGGGAGTAGTTGGCCGTCTTGTCTCAACTTGCAGCCACTGGGCAGAAGCTCCACTCCTGTGCCTTTTTCTCTCTGCGACTGTCACCTGCTGAGAGAAATTATGACATTGTCAACAGGGAGCTGCTGGCTGTCAAGGTGGCATTGGAGGAGTGGGGGTACTGGCTTGAGGGGACCAAACAACCCTTTTTGGTATGGATGGACCACAAGAACCTCGAATACATCTGAACAGCCAAGAAGATGAACTAATGTCAAGCCCGTTGGTCTCTGGCGCGCAGAGACCAACATGTCTGGCATAGACACCTACATAAAGATGTCTATGTCAGACAAAATCTTTAAAAAAAACAAGCCTGGTGGTCCCTGTTCTTCACCCGCTTCCATTTCTCCCTCTCCTACCGTCCTGGGTCCCGCAATGTTAAACCTGATGTCTTGTCTCGTCAGTTCCAGAGGGAGGAGGAAAATTACATCGTCGCGTGGACCCGCATGCTTGCCCTCCTCGCCTAACGCTAACCCTAACCCTGAGGTCCAATGTGCTGCAGTGGGCCCATGCCTCCGAGTTCACCTGCCACCTGGGGATCCAGAGAACCCGTGCCGTCCTCCTCCAGTGGTTCTGGTGGGCCAGCCTTGAAGAAGACACACAGGAGTTTGTCAATGCCTACCCAGTCTGCAACCGACACAAACCATAACATCAGGCTCCCAGGCTGGTTTCCTGCAGCCCATCCCTGTACCGAATCGCCCTTGGTCCCACATCTCTCTGGACATGTCGCAGGTCCTGCCCCCCCATCTGCCGGCAACACAGCCATCCTCACGGTTGTTGACCGCTTCGGCAAGATAGACCACACGGTCCCTTTGCCCAAACTTCCCTCGGCCAAAGGGACTGCCAGGTTGGTTAGGGTTAGGCTCAATGGCCCTTTTGTCATAGAAAGGTTTGTCAATCCTGTGGCAGTGAGGCTCCACCTGCCCCGGTCCATGCTGGTCCACCCAACTTTCCATGTCTCCAAGGTCAAGCCAGTCCGAGAGAGACCCTTGGTTCTTGTCACTCCAATCCACCGCCTCCTCGCTTCATCAATGGGGTTCTCACGTACATGTTCGACGCCTCACTTGTTCCCGTCCTTATGGAGAGATCTCCAGTACTTGGTCGACTGGGAGGGGTATGGTCCTGAAGAGAGGTCCTGGGAGTTACATCAGCGGCACCCTGATGAGCCCACTCGGGCTTCCCCTCATCCTCATTGTAAAGCTCCGGAAAGCGAGGGGTTTTAAGGAGAATTCATCAAATTTCAGGCTAAAACGAAGTATTTAGAGTATTCACTGCTTTTAAGTGTAAAAATGGGTGAAATTTTACCCTGAACAGCAGTTTTTCAGCAATAAGGTTGAGATTAGAAACACAGCGAGTTCTCCTGCAGATCCTGTCTCAACAAATTCATGTATAAATGGGTCAGTGACTAATAAATGTAGTTAAGCAGTTCAAAAATATGTTAAAACTCGTTTTAAAAGCAGCATCAGGTTTGTTAAAATGTACATTTAGTATTTTTGTTGGTTTTATGTAATTTGAAATGACATTTGCACCATTTTTCACCAAAAGTAAGACTGAATGCTCTTGAAAATGTCAAATGGTGTTACTTATTGACACGATGGCGACTGACATCTAATAACCTGATCACATTCATTCACAGATCCAACGTTTCCATTTTAACTGCACAGACTCTGAGTTACATAAACAGCACTGAGTCACCACCTCTGTGACTGTACTGCACTATAACACACTAAGAGTAAGAACTGACAACACAAGAGACATTCACTTTCTAAAGGATTTATTATTTTTGGTTGCAGGATTATCCATCTTTATACTGCAGTAGAATCAGGTTACAGTAAAGCACACAATTGTGGCAGCAAGTCTTCAAATATGCATTTGGGCTTGACGACGGGACACTTCACATTTCCCTGTGAGAGAGGCAGGAAGAAAAGAGTCAGACAGAAAAAGAGTCCATTATATTCATTTTATCTTTGTTCTTGTGTTTTAGTGATCAGTTGGACTGATTGTCTGTTTAAGGTCATTTACATTAATCTTTCCAGGATACTCGCAGGGGAATAATTTAGAAATCAGACTCATTATATATAGTGTTACTTTCTCTGTGTTCTCAGATACCATATAGTCCATTTTGACCTTCTAACAGTAGCTCACCCTGATGGACTTGTAAAGCATCCTGATAGCTGAGCCAACACATTTTAACACATAATTCTCACCACTATTCTCTGAAGTGCGAACCACAGAGCACCTGGATCCACACAGTGTTCCTTATCGTCTTGAGTTTTGACTCTAGAAACAGGAACCAGAAATGAAAGAATTAGACACACAAATATTATTAAATTTGAATGAAGCTGAAGTTTCCTGAGTGTTGTTCTGGTATCATGAGGAACCTCTCAGCAGATCAGAGAGAGATGAATACAGATTTATTCACATTTAGATTCTTTAGAAACACGTTGTACTTACACAAAGGCGTGGAACCTGCAGTCCTTCCTTGGCATCTGTTCATGACACTCCTTGATGTCGGTAATAGTTGCTTTGCTGTTTTTTTCACAACATTTTAGGTCCTTACCTTCTAACAGAGAGAGAATCAGTGTTTTACTCATCAACACAACAAGCATGACACACTGAGAGGTAGAGTCGAGGTTTCTGGCACAACTTCACCTACTTCTAAAGCTGCACCGAAAAGGAAACAAGTCTTAAAAAGAGTGAAAGCTTCAGCAACACTTGTAGTTTACAACTATTTCATTATTAGACCAATGCATGCAGCTGCTTCCAGGCAGAAAAAGCATCTCCCAAACTGAAGGTGTGTTTCAGTTGCAGTTCAGTTTTAGGCCATGGGGGGGCAATCTACTAGCTGCAGGATTCAGGAGTGAAGCCAGAGCCTCAGCCTTTTTATATTTTATTTCTTTATTGTTCACATTAGCATTTAGCACAAAGTCATAATGACGTTACAGAGCAACAGTGTGAATAATATCACTCCATTACTCTGTATGTAAAACAATGCAGAAACTACAGATGAAGAAGTTTACCTTCTGATTCACAGAAGAGTGGCAAGACAGCCAGGATGAGCAGCCACATCCACACAGTCCTGCACATCTTCAAACGCTCGTGGACTCTGGATCTCAGCTGTAAACTGCTCCTGTGTTCACTTACTAACAACTCGCTCAAGTCTTTGTCTTCGCGTTGTTGCCGCATTTTATTGAGCTCAGCTGGTAACTAATCATTGGGACAGCTGGGTATAATTGAAGGGATCCTCCCCCATCTCTTCCTTTGCGCTCTCGCTTCCGGGTCGGAGGTGTTTCCCCTCACAGGTGAAGCCACGCGCTGCTGCTTCACGTCACCAGTGATTTGGTCTCTTGTCATGTTGAACCCTCCTCCAGTGTCCGAGTCAAATCTGAACGATTTTCAACGTTCATACATCATAAAAATGGTGTTTTTCATGGGATTGGCTCGAGCCCTCATAATATCCTCCACACGAGGCATTTACATATAAAACTGTTGATTTCCACATTCAGTGCATTTTGACTGGTTGACTCCAAAGGAAATGAATATGGTCATCCATCAGGTGGAAAACATCCATATACACACACCCATTCACCCAAACATCCAACCCCCCCCCCCCCCCCCCACCACATGAACTACATATTTCAGACTGAACAAATAAAAGCAATAAAACAACATAAAGTGTGTTAGTAAGGTATTTGGCCACCAGAACAACTTTCTTTTCTTGATGTTAGAGCAGAGGAGATCCAGTGGGAGCGTGAAGGTTTACCCGGCGGTACGAGGGGCCGCACTCATTCAGTCCCCTCAGTGTTTGGTGTCCAGTATGGTGTTCAAGGTGGTCCTCAGAGTACTGTCCCTTCACCTCCTGTGTCTGAGATGGGTGAGATGCTAACGCGTATATATAATATATAAATAAAGCTGCCTTGCCTTATCTACGATGGCGACTGACAGCTGATAGTAACCTGATTGGCTGATCACACATTCATTCACAGATCCAACGTTTCCATTTTAACTGCACAGACTCTGAGTTACATAAACAGCACTGAGTCACCACCTCTGTGACTGTACTGCACTATAACACACTAAGAGTAAGAACTGAAAACACAAGAGACACTCACTTTCTAAATGATTTATTAATTTTGGTTGCAGGATTATTTCCCTCCAAAAAAATCAAAGCTGTGCCTGAAACATGATCAGTTATCTATATTTATCTATCTTTATATTGCAGTAAAAGCAGGAAGCAGTAAATGATCAGACATGATTCTGGCAGCTGTTTTTATTCCATGTCGACTTTGTTCAGGACTTCAAACCTGCGTTTGGGCTTGATGATGGGAGGACACTTCAGACCCTGTGAGAGAGACAGAAAGAAAAGATTCATGAAATATAGTGTTACCTTCTAACAGTAGCTCACCCTGATGGACTTGTAAAGCATCCTGATAGCTGAGCCAACACATTTTAACACATAATTCTCACCTCATTGATAAGATGTTTGAGCCACGGAGCATCTGGGTCCACACAGTATTGCTTATTGTCTTGAGTTATGATCCTAGAAACAGGAACCAGAAATGAAAGAATTAGACATTTGTTATGTTGCTGCTACACACAACACCTCATTAAATATTATTAAATTTGAATGAAGCTGAAGTTTCCTGAGTGTTGTTCTGGTATCATGAGGAACCTCTCAGCAGATCAGAGAGAGATGAATACAGATTTATTCACATTTAGATTCTTTAAAAACACGTTGTACTTACAGAAAGGCGTGTAATCTGCAGTCATCTCTTGGCATCTGTTCGAAACACGCCTTGATGTTGCGAATTCTTGCATTGCTGCTGCTTGTGCAGCATTTTAGGTCCAGCTTCGGACGTCTTTCTAACAGAGAGAATCAGTGTTTTACTCATCAGCACAACAAGCATGACACACTGAGAGGTAGAGTCGAGGTTTCTGGCACAACTTCACCTACTTCTAAAGCTGCACCGAAAAGGAAACAAGTCTTAAAAAGAGTGAAAGCTTCAGCAACACTTGTAGTTTACAACAATTTCATTATTAGACCAATGTGGCTGCGAGCCGAATCACATTGGTCTATAATAATAAAGTTGTTCTATACTACACACTGAGAGGTTCCCAGGCCATATGATTGGTCCTCAAATACTTCTTTATTCAGACAGACATCAGGTTGTGATGAAGTTTTAATTGAAGACTCTGCAGCTGCTTCCAGGCAGAAAAAGCATCTCCCAATTATACTCATAAATGTGATGGTGTGAAGCAGTAATGTAGGACTGTGTGATTTATTCCTGTTTGGAGTTTTTTTGCCTTCATTTGTTGCATTTAGCACAAAGTCATAATGACGTTACAGAGCAACAGTGTGAATAATATCACTCCATTACTCTGTATGTAAAACAATGCAGAAACTACAGATGAAGAAGTTTACCTTCTGATTCACAGAAGAGTGGCAAGACAGCCAGGATGAGCAGCCACATCCACACAGTCCTGCACATCTTCAAACGCTCGTGGACTCTGGATCTCAGCTGTAAACTGCTCCTGTGTTCACTTACTAACAACTCGCTCAAGTCTGATAATAAGTGAAGCAGAGAGGTGTGATCTTAAATACTGCTTCACAAAAAAGAGAAACTATCATTATCGAGTACCAATGACTCACCCAGAGTCTAACCGTAACCCCAGAGTTCAGCGGTTCAACGCCTTCATCATGAGGAGCCAACTCCCTGATTTCTTGAAAAACTTTAAACGTAAATGAAAGAAAAAAGGAAGTTGTTTCCTCAATCTTTCTAAATATTACTGTGTCCTCAGACAGGTCAGATGTGAACGTGCTTTATATATAATAGTTAGTATTCCAATGTGTCAACATGGCAGAAACTTTTTATCAGTAGAAGAAAAGTGTGTGTGTGTGTGTGATCATCTTCTATGTTTCAGCATTACAGTGTTTTTAGTATCAAAGTCTTTTTGTTCCTATACTTCCACCACAGAGAAACAGGAAACACTAAGAGGAGGGAGGGAAGGAAGGAAGGAAGGAAGGAAAGGAAACACTAAGAGGGAATCTGATGCTAAACACACTGTAACTGTGTCAGATATCACTGATATGACTAACTCACACTGTTACCATAGTAACTATAATAACTATAGTAACTCACACTGATGAAGCTCAATAGAAGCTGATCAGAGACTTTAAATGAAACAATCCTCCATCACTGAACACTGGAAGCACATCTGAAGTTTATTAACCTTCCTGTCGTCCTCCCGGGTCAAATAGACCCATCAGTTTCGACTGTTCCGTCCTTCTTTCCTTCCTTCCTTTCTTCCTTCCTTCTGTCCTTCCTTCCTCCCCACCTTCCTCTCTTTCTTCTTCTGTCTTTTCCTAACGTTTAGAACTGAGCATAGACTACAACGTTAAAATAAAACAAATAGCCACGTGTGAGTGAGATGATTAGTGAGAGAGAGAGAGACAGAGACAGAGAGACACAGAGAGACACAGAGAGAGAGAGAGAGACAGAGAGAGAGAGACACAGAGAGAGAGAGACAGAGAGAGAGAGAGAGAGAGAGAGAGAGAGAGAGAGAGAGACAGAGAGAGAGAGAGAGAGACAGAGAGAGAGAGAGACAGAGAGAGAGAGAGAGAGAGAGACAGAGAGAGAGAGAGAGACAGAGAGAGAGAGAGAGAGACAGAGAGAGAGAGAGAGAGAGAGAGAGAGAGAGAGAGACAGAGAGACAGAGAGAGAGAGAGACAGAGAGAGAGAGAGAGACAGAGAGAGAGAGAGAGAGACAGAGAGAGAGAGAGACAGAGAGAGAGAGAGAGAGAGAGAGAGAGAGACAGAGAGAGACAGAGAGAGACAGATTTTCAAACCAACATTTATTTATCAGTAAACATTCTGTATAAAAACAGATTATATCATATTAACATCTACACAGACATCATAATGAGTTCAGCACGTGTCCAAACACTAACTGCTCATCAACCACAGAGCAGAGCAGCTCCTCATAAGTCCAGACCTGCTGGAACCTCTGCAGGTCCTGAGCTGCTCTGTAAAAACTGAACTCCACCAGCAGTCTGGACTTCACCATGTTCTTAAAAACAGGAAGCACATCAATGCTTAAGTCTTCCTCCACCTTCCTCCTGCGAATCACATACACCGCCATCTTTGCCTGTCCTAACACAAAGTTTAAAAGTTGACATTTGTCCTTCTGCTGGCGAGTGGATTTAAAACCACAAATAAAAACCTGCTTGGTAAAAACTTCTCCACCCTTGGTAAAAACTTCTCCACCCTTGGTAAAAACTTCTCCACCCTTGGTAAAAACTTCTCCACACTTGGTAAAAACTTCTCCACACTTGGTAAAAACTTCTCCACCCTTGGTAAAAACTTCTCCACCCTTGGTAAAAACTTCTCCACCCTTGGTAAAAACTTCTCCACACTTGGTAAAAACTTCTCCACACTTGGTAAAAACTTCTCCACACTTGGTAAAAACTTCTCCACCCTTGGTAAAAACTTCTCCACACTTAGTAAAAACTTCTCCACACTTGGTAAAAACTTCTCCACCCTTGGTAAAAACATTGTGTAACAGTGTGAACAGAGGTGTGAGCCGTGAACAGTGTCTCCCTGAGACTGCAGAAGGGACAGCTGTCCTCTACAGCAGGATTCATCACTGCAATGAAAGAGTTCACGGCTAAGATGCCATGGAGGATCCTCCACTGCAGGTCCCCATGCCTCTTAGTGAGAGGAGGTTTATATAAAGACCTCCATGCCGGCCTTACATCAGGATGCAGGTTCAGGTAAGCCCTCCATGGGGTGTCACTGCGCCCATTCAGTGTCCTCCTGTTCAAAGTCTCCACCAGCCTCCAGAGTGAACAGGTCCAAGGAACACACCAGAACACTCCTTAAAATCAGGGAACAGTGTGATGGCAGGATACGGGTCAGAACTGTTTGGCAGCAGTGCACCGTCACAGAAGTTGGTCAACATTGAGACCTGATGTCCAGTCAGCTTCTGCTTCCAGTGCCTCAGTACCTGACCCGCGACCCGTGTTGACCTTAACCCCAGCCGAGCAGCCAGTCCAGCAGGATCCTCCAGCCGAGGTCCAGCCAGCTCCACCACCTGCCCCAGAGTGGAAACTCCTGCAGCGTGAAGCATCCTGGACAGAGTGGATCCAGCCCAGCAAGGACAGTCCAACAATCCTCCACACAGCACAGGTTCCCTGGGAGGCCAGTACAGAGAGCCAGTCTGTCCCTGCCTCTGCTTCCTCAGCAGAGTCCACACAGAAAACACACTTTTGTAAAACTCTGGCAGAGATAAAGTTCTCATCCTCTCTGAGTCCATGAGGAACAGAGGCAGATCCAGTCCCAAACCACCAAACCGCCGCATGATGCAGCAGGACAAGGGTCTCCACACCAGGTCTGTCGGCCCAGAGAGCAGTCTTTGTCTGAACTGGAGGCGGAAGGTGGCACCCCTGCTGGCCAGATGGACCAGGCCCTGCCCTCCTTCCTCCTTTGTTAAAAAGAGGACACTCTGAGGAACCCAGTGTAACCTGTCCCAAAAAAAATCAACTAAAACCCTCTGGACCTGAGACAGAAGAGACGGTGGGGGATCGACGCAGGCCAACCGGTGCCACAGAGCAGAGGAAACCAGGTTATTTGCAATTAAAACACAACCTCGGTAAGACAGGCTTTTAACAGTCCATAACCCTAACCCTAACCCTAACCCTCCTGTGCTGCAATGCCCAGCAGGTTGGCCAGAGCCGACTTTTTGGATTTGAGGGAATCTAAAAGCCCTCGATCTCCTGTAGAATCTACCAAACCCTGCAGTTCTACCACCTGAATCTCCAGGTCCTTCATAGATCTGGTTACGTCTCTGGTGACATTGCGAGTGAACTGCTGACACAACTGTTTGACCTGAGACTTGCCAAAATCCCACCACTGCTGCACACAGTTAAAATCAAGCTTACATTGTCTGTGAGCAACCCAAAAACACTCAAAAGCTGCTCTAAAATCCTTGCTATGAAGTAAAGTTCTGTTAAAATGCCAGTAGGCACTCTGCAAATGCACATTCTTTATTAAAACAGAGCCATAAACAAGGCAGTGGTCAGAGAAACCCACTGGGTTAATGTGGCAACTGTTAAAAATGTTCATGTGATGTTTAAAACTGTACAGTCGGTCCAACCTGGCCAGAGAGATCTTGTTGTCCCTACAATGACTCCAGGTGTACTGCCTGTGAAGGCCATGAAAAGCTCTCCACACATCTGATAACTCATGTGCCTCAGTCAACTCTCTGAACCTGCGTGATGAAGCAGGATGAGGCTCATCATGGTTTCTGTCCAGTGCTGCATTTTCAGTACAATTAAAATCCCCCCCTAAAAACAAAAACTCCTCACTGCTGCAGTCCCTGATAACATTACATAGATGTTCTAGTAATGTTACTCTTTCTACTCCAGTAGTTGGAGCATAAACACAAATAAAAACTATGCTAACCTGTTCAAACTGAGCTTTGATCTTCAGTAATCGGCCTGCAATCACTTCCTCCACAGTGAAGGAAGCAGGCAAGAAGCTCCTGGAGAACACAATCCCCACTCCTCCACTACAGCTGGACTTATGGCTCAGGATGACCTCCCCATTAAATCCCCTCCTCCAGTCACTCTCATTGTCTGAGGTACTGTGTGTCTCCTGAACCATCATGACATCAATGTGTTTTACCTCCATCAGTTTAAAAAGAGCAGCTCTCTTACCATCCTCTCTAGCTCCATTAATGTTCAAGGTGCCTGTTTTATATTCACACATGGAGAGAGATGACAAGAAAACACAAGAAAAAAACACAACAGTAAATAAGAACTAGAAAATTCCAGGAAAATTTTGAGTGCCACGGGGCTACTGCCGGGACGAGTACAAGATTTATTTCCACTGTTCAAAAGTCACCCTGATCATATAACACTAAGTAACTTTTACTGTGGCAGTATTAACTACATCTTACTGGTCAGTATCAAGTGTAACAGTAGATGTAAGCAGAGAGTAGCACACAGAGCACAAGGCAGTAGCAACATGCACTAACTCTAAGCGCTACACTACAGCACTTTACACTTCACATATAATGTTAGCACACTACACAGTGTGTACACTCACACACACACACACACACACACACACACCAGCCTGCATTTGAGCAGTAAGACTGTCAATATAATTCATATGTATATATAGAGAGAGAGCATCAATACTAGCTCGGCCGCTACCTCAGTTAACTGGCAAAACAGACAGACAGGTAGAATTAGCCAATCACAAAAGAGTAGGTCAGATTCTGCCCAGCAACAGGTTGCTAAGGGCAGCTAAGGCCCTACGGTTGCTACGGTGATTTCAGGATCTGTTTGGAAAAAAGTCTCAAAATTCTAAAGGATTTGGCTTCTGACAAGGTCCCGAACAATTGCAAACTGTGAGAAAACCGTAACTCCTGTCCAAAAACCGAAAACACTGTGAGAGACACAGAAGCCGGCAGATTCTGACAGTGTTTATTTTATTCACATATTCTTTAAAATGAGCGAGTAAGCTCAGTGTGAACACAGAGTGAGATTCTTTTGAAAAAAGCACACAATTACATTAGGGTTAGTGGGGAGCGAGACAGGGATTGCCGCCGGTCTCGGCCCCCCCGTTTAAATTTTGTGCAGACCCTGCCTGTCAATGTCACATTTTATGAATCCCAACACCTATGTCTACATTTTGACAAAAAATTATTTGTCTCCTTTTTACGGTTTGGCCGTGAGCTCGAGTTAAAAATAAAAATTAAGGTTATTTTTTACTGCTTCTCACACTCTAGCTAACTGCCGCTTCCACTCTAACTTTGAAGAAAAAGTGATTTCCACTTCTCGTTTGACTGCTCATAGTTTGAAAAGTTTACATTTTATGTGAAAATAGTTTGGTATTTTTCCAGAGAGGACAAGTTTTCCTCCGTTTTAAAGTTTGAATCACGTTTCTACATGCACGTATGAGCGAGCTACGTGACTCTGAAAAAAGGTGAAATTTTGGGGGGTTTTCAAAAAATTCCCATTCATTTCCAATGGAGAAATCTCACGGTTTTTTTGGAATAACTTTGGGAAAAATTGGAATTTCAACACCAAAAGTCATAGCACCCCTCCCCCGGTCGAGCCGCACGTTTTGATGTATATATTGTCGGGGTTTTCTCAAAGCTGTGGAAGGAGTTACGCGCCGAAAAACGGCAGAAGAAGAATAAGTATGGCGAAGAATAAAAGTTGCCTCGGAGCTAGAACCCGTGGCACTAACTAAAAAACCTAAAAATCATCATGAAGTTTAGTCGTTCTTATCTTTTGTACCAGTTTCTTAAGTCTGTGGACTTCCTGTTCAGAGATGACATCATCCCCAAAGTTCGCAGATTTTAAGGTCAGGGGCCTCGCTGATTTCACAAAGAGTTTAAGATCAGGAAAAAAATTTTCTAGTTTCACTAATCTGTGACCTTTGGTTTCTCTAAGAAAGTTTGTGATCTCAGCAGGAGAATAGTGACTCTGCTGGTCCTCCTGTGTCAAAGAGAGGTCACTCTCTGACTCAGCTGGAGGTTTTCCTGCTTTCAGTCCTTGCTGAACTTTCAGTGACCTTGCCCTGCTCTGAACAGGTTCCTGATGTTTCCTCTTTTGTGACACTTTCAGTAAATCATCATCAGACATTTCCTCATCTTCAAAATAGTCATTCTTTGATGACTCCACACTATGTGTGTGTGTGTCGGGGGGGATGGGGGGGGACTATGAGGGGATTTCTCAGCATATATAATCAGACTCTGTTTATAACACTCGCTGTTCCGGACGATGTGATTAAAGTCAAATATCGCGATACTTTTGATCAAATATCGGGATATCATGATCACATTAACACTAATGTAGAGATGACTGTTGGTGCTTTCACTAAATATTAATATAATAATATTAATATATTATACTAAAGAAAGAGAGAAGGAGGGAAGGAAGGAGAGAGGAAAGAAGAAAGGAGGGAGGAAAGACAGAGAGAAGGAGGGAAGGAAGGAAAGGAGGGAAAGAGGAAGGAAGGAAGGAAGGAAAGGAGGGAAGAAGGAAAGAAGGAAGAAGGAAGGAAAGGAGGGAGGAAGGAAAGAGAGAAGGAGGGAAGGAAGGAAAGGAGGGAAAGAGGAAGGACCGTAACCGTAACGCAGCATTTAAAACCAGGAAAAGATTCTCTCTTCTTCTCCATTGACTTGTATAGAGACGGTCGCCCCCTGGTGGCCTTTTGATAGAATGCAGCTCTAAGTTACTTCCGCATTGGCTTCTTTTCGGTGGACAGGAACTCCCCGCCTGGGTCTAACCAAGTCACTGTCTCGGGGTCGGTTCGGCCCTGAAAAGTTCCTGGGTGGGGTTTGAGGTTTACTCGGTGCTGATTGGGTATACACAAAGTGGGATGTGGCGTCAACAGAAAGCGCCAAAATAAGCGACAGAAGAAGAACAGTAGTAGAAAACATCTACACTGCTGGAAAAAAGTTTATAACGTCCACTGCCATGTACACGAACACACAAACCAGAAACACGGCAACCAGCTCAGCTCCTCCATGTTTACCTTCTCGTTGTCAATTTCTTTGTTATGTTTTCGGCGAGTCGCCTCTGTGGCATCACAGTCAGAGTCCGGTGGGTCCTATCTAAGTCCTACTCTGCTGTGGAAACAACAGCTGAGAGGGCCGAGGTTCCTGCAGTGGAAAAGAACCGCTACTCCATTCCTCTCATCGACTCTGCATTCGGGCTGCTCCAGGGGGCGACTGTCTTTACCAAGATCAACCTCCACAATGACTGCTATCTCTATCGGATCCGGGAGGGGCGATGAGTGGAAGATCACCCTCGACATCCTTCCACTGGATATTATGAATATCTGGTGATGCCTTCTGGTCTTACCAGTGCCCCTGCTGTGTTCCAGGCATTGGTTAATGACGTGTTAAGGGATATGCTGACTCACTCTTTGTTTGACTACTTGGATGACATCTTCATCTTCTACAAATCCTGTGAGGAGCATGTTCACCATGTCCAGAGTGTCCTGCAGCGCCTCCTCAAAAACTCCCTTTTCGTCAAAGCTGAGAAGTGCAAGTTCCACGTTCCTTCAGTCTCCTTCCTGGGGTATATCTTGGCACAAGGTAGTGTGCAGATGGACCTGCCCAAGGTATCAGCAGTGACCTCCTGGCCAGTTCTGGACTCCCGCAAGCAGCTGCAGCGGTTCCTGGGATTTGCCAGCTTCTACCGCCACTTTATCCACAACTACAGCTCCATTGCCACCCCTCTTACAGCCCTCACCTCCTCTAAGGTGACCGTCAGCTGGGCTCAAGCTGCTGAAGAGGCCTTTCAGACTCTCAAGTCTCAGTTCACCTCTGCACCCATCGTCCAAGTGCCAGATCCTGATTGTCAGTTCGTTGTGGAGGTAGATGCCTCTGACGTGGGAGGGGTTGGCCGTCTTGTCCCAACTTGCAGCTACTGGGCAGAAGCTCCACTCCTGTGCCTTTTTCTCTCTGCGACTGTCACCTGCTGAGAGAAATTATGACATTGTCAACAGGGAGCTACTGGCTGTCAAGGTGGCATTGGAGGAGTGGTGGTACTGGCTTGAGTGGACCAAACAACCCTTTTTGGTATGGACAGACCAAAAGAACCTCGAATACATCTGAACAGCCAAGAGGATGAACTAATGTCAAGCCCGTTGGTCTCTGGTGTGCAGAGACCAACGTGTCTGGCATAGACACCTACATAAAGATGTCTATGCCAGACAAAATCTTCACCCGCTTCCATTTCTCCCTCTCCTACCGTCCTGGGTCCCACAATGTTAAACCTGATGCCTTGTCTTGTCAGTTCCAGAGGGAGGAGGAAAATGACATTGTTGCGTGGACACGCATGCTTCACTGCTTTTAAGTGTAAAAATGGGTGAAATTTTACCCTGAACAGCAGTTTTTCAGCAATAAAGTTGATGAGATTAGAAACAAGTTCTCCTGCAGATCCTGTCTCAACAAATTCATGTATGAATGTTTCAGTGACTAATAAATGTAGGTAAGCAGTTCAAATGTATGTTAAAACTTTTAAAAGCAACATCAGGTTTGTTAAAATGTACATTTAGCATTTGTTGGTTTTATGTCATTTGAAATGACATTGCACCATTTTTTACCAAAAGTAAGACTGAATGCTCCTGAAAATGTCAAATGGTGTTACTCATTGACACGATGGCAACTGACATCTAATAACCTGATTGACTGATCACACATTCATTCACAGATCCAACATTTCCATTTTAACTGCACAGACTCTGAGTTACATAAACAGCACTGAGTCACCACCTCTGTGACTGTACTGCACTATAACACTAAGAGTAAGAACTGACAACACAAGAGACATTCACTTTCTAAATGATTTATTATTTTTGGTTGCAGGGTTATCCATTTTTATACTGCAGTAGAATCAGGTTACAGTAAAGCACACAATTGTGGCAGCACGCCTTCAAATATGCATTTGGGCTTGACGACGGGACACTTCACATTTCCCTGTGAGAGAGGCAGGAAGAAAAGAGTCAGAAAGAAAGAGTCCATTAAATTCATTTTATCTTTGTTCTTGTGTTTTAGTGATCAGTTGGACTGATTGTCTGTTTAAGGTCATTTACATTAATCTTTCCAGGATACTCTCAGGGGAATAATTTAGAAATCAGACTCATTATATATAGTGTTACTTTCTCTTTGTGTTCTCAGATACCATATAGTCCATTTTGACCTTCTAACAGTAGCTCACCCTGATGGACTTGTAAAGCATCCTGATAGCTGAGCCAACACATTTTAACACATAATTCTCACCACTATTCTCTGAAGTGCGAACCACAGAGCATCTGGATCCACACAGTGTTCCTTATCGTCTTGAGTTTTGACTCTAGAAACAGGAACCAGAAATGAAAGAAATAGACACACAAGTATTATTAAGTTTGAATGAAGCTGAAGTTTCCTGAGTGTTGTTCTGGTATCATGAGGAACCTCTCAGCAGATCAGAGAGAGATGAATACAGATTTATTCACATTTAGATTCTTTAAAAACACGTTGTACTTACACAAAGGCGTGGAACCTGCAGTCCTTCCTTGGCATCTGTTCATGACACTCCTTGATGTCGGTAATTGTTGCTTTGCTGTTTTTTTCACAACATTTTAGGTCCTTATGTTCTAACAGAGAGAGAATCAGTGTTTTACTCATCAGCACAACAAGCATGACACACTGAGAGGTAGAGTCGAGGTTTCAGGCACAACTTCACCTACTTCTAAAGCTGCACCGAAAAGGAAACAAGTCTTAAAAAGAGTGAAAGCTTCAGCAACACTTGTAGTTTACTACAATTTCATTATTAGACCAATGTGGCTGCGAGCCGGATCACATTGGTCTATAATAATAAAGTTGTTCTATACTACACACTGAGAGGTTCCCAGGCCATATGATTGGTCCACAAATACTTCTTTATTCAGACAGACATCAGACTGTGATGAAGTTTTAATTGAAGACTCTGAACTAACTAAATATAACCTTCATTTTGAATTATATTTCACTCTGTGACTTTGCCTCAGCTGAAATGTCTTTAAAAGTTTCTTTCTTAATCACAATAGTTATAAACTCAGATTCAGTCAGCAGCTATACTCATAAATGTGATGTTGCATTTAGCACAAAGTCATAATGACGTTACAGAGCAACAGTGTGAATAATATCACTCCATTACTCTGTATGTAAAACAATGCAGAAACTACAGATGAAGAAGTTTACCTTCTGATTCACAGAAGAGTGACAAGACAGCCAGGATGAGCAGCCACATCCACACAGTCCTGCACATCTTCAAACGCTCGTGGACTCTGGATCTCAGCTGTAAACTGCTCCTGTGTTCACTTACTAACAACTCGCTCAAGTCTGATAATAAGTGAAGCAGAGAGGTGTGATCTTAAATACTGCTTCACAAAAAAGAGGAACTATAATTATCAAGTACGAAAGACTCACCCAGAGGTTGATGTCACTCATGCTATAGTTTCTCTGGTTTCCTGTTGCTTTCACACTTCAAGATGCACAGTATTCAGACTGACCTGCTCTGAGCAGAGTTCTGCGGTTCAACGCCTTCATCACGAGGAGCCAACTTCCTGATTTCTTGAAAAACTTTAAACATAAATGAAAGAAAAGTTCTTTCCACAATCTTTCTAAATATTACTGTGTCCTCAGACAGGTCAGATGTGAACATGCTTTATATGTAATAGGTACATTTATTATTCCAATGTGTCAACATGGCAGAAACTTTTTGTTGCAAAAAAGAAGTTGGTACTAATTGCCAAATCATTTCTCAACTGTGTCTTAAACCAACAGTCAGAAGATCAAATCATCATGAAATGTGTTTTTCTGTCTGTTATAATTCCTCCTGGTCATAAGTAGACTACAATGGCCATTTGATTGCCATGCTTAGAGAAACAAAATCAAAACATTTCGTCATTTTAATGCATGTACAGGTGCAGGTGGTTAAGTGCAATAACAAAACATCAGAACCCCTGACTGTCAGCACTTGGCCCCCCCAGGAGTGCGTTCTGTCCCCTCTCCTGTTCTCACTGTACACTAATGACTGTATCTTACATCATCAATCAGTTAAATTGGTCAAATTCGCTGATGACACTACAGTAGTGGGTTTGATTACCAGAAATAAGAGTACAGAAATCATATCTCATTTCTGCTAGACTGATGCAGTGCAAACAATCTGGAACTCAATGTTGGTAAAACCAAGGAAATGGTTGTGGACTTTCATACTAAACATGTGGACCACCTACCCTTGACTATCAACAACACAGAAGTGCAGCGGGTACACAGCTCTAAGTTTCTGGGAGTGACCATCATGTCTACGGGCCACTACCCCCACTTTATCCACAACTACAGCTCCATTGCTACCCCTCTTACAGCCCTCACCTCCTCTAAGGTGACCGTCAGCTGGGCTGAAGCTGCTGAAGAGGCCTTTCAGACTCTCAAGTCTCGGTTCACCTCTGCACCCATCGTCCAAGTGCCAGATCCTGATTGTCAGTTCGTTGTGGAGGTAGATGCCTCTGACGTGGGAGGGGTTGGCCGTCTTGTCCCAACTTGCAGCTACTGGGCAGAAGCTCCACTCCTGTGCCTTTTTCTCTCTGCGACTGTCACCTGCTGAGAGAAATTATGACATTGTCAACAGGGAGCTACTGGCTGTCAAGGTGGCATTGGAGGAGTGGTGGTACTGGCTTGAGGGGACCAAACAACCCTTTTTGGTATGGATGGACCACAAGAACCTCGAATACATCTGAACAGCCAAGAAGATGAACTAATGTCAAGCCCGCTGGTCTCTGGTGCGCAGAGACCAACGTGTCTGGCATAGACACCTACATAAAGATGTCTATGTCAGACAAAATCTTTAAAAAAAAGAAGCCTGGTGGTCCCTGTTCTTCACCCGCTTCCATTTCTCCCTCTCCTACCGTCCTGGGTCCCGCAATGTTAAACCTGATGCCTTGTCTCGTCAGTTCCAGAGGGAGGAGGAAAATGACATCGTCACGTGGACCCGTATGCTTGCCCTCCTCGCCTAACCCTGAGGTCCAATGTGCTGCAGTGGGCCCATGCCTCCGAGTTCACCTGCCACCCGGGGATCCAGAGAACCCGTGCCGTCCTCCTCCAGTGGTTCTGGTGGGGCAGCCTTGAAGAAGACACAGGAGTTTGTCAATGCCTACCCAGTCTGCAACCAGCACAAACCATAACATCAGGCTCCCAGGCTGGTTTCCTGCAGCCCATCCCTGTACCGAATCGCCCTTGGTCCCACATCTCTCTGGACATGTCGCAGGTCCTGCCCCCCCATCTGCCGGCAACACAGCCATCCTCACGGTTGTTGACCGCTTCGGCAAGATAGACCACTCCGTCCCTTTGCCCAAACTTCCCTCAGCCAAAGAGACTGCCAGGTTGGTTAGGGTTAGGCTAAATGGCCCTTTTGTCATAGAAAGGTTTGTCAATCCTGTGGCAGTGAGGCTCCACCTGCCCCAGTCCATGCCGGTCCACCCAACTTTCCATGTCTCCAAGGTCAAGCCAGTCCGAGAGAGACCCTTGGTTCTTGTCACTCCAATCCACCGCCTCCTCGATGGGGGTGTCACGTACACTGTTCGACGCCTTACTTGTTCCCGTCGTTATGGGAGAGATCTCCAGTACTTGGTCGACTGGGAGGGGTATGGTCCTGAAGAGAGGTCCTGGGAGTTACATCAGCGGCACCCTGATGAGCCCACTCGGGCTTCCCCTCATCCTCATTGTAAAGCCCCGGAAAGCGAGGGGTTTTAAGGAGAATTCATCAAATTTCAGGCTAAAACTAAGTATTTAGAGTATTCACTGCTTTTAAGTGTAAAAATGGGTGAAATTTTACCCTGAACAGCAGTTTTTCAGCAATAAGGTTGAAGAGATTAGAAACACAGCGAGTTCTCCTGCAGATCCTGTCTCAACAAATTCAATTTTAACTGCACAGACTCTGAGTTAAATAAACAGCACTGAGTCACCACCTCTGTGACTGTACTGCACTATAACACACTAAGAGTAAGAACTGAAAACACAAGAGACATTCACTTTCTAAATGATTTATTATTTTTGGTTGCAGGGTTATCCATCTTTATATTGCAGTAGAATCAGGTTACAGTAAAGCACACAATTGTGGCAGCAAGCCTTCAAATATGCATTTGGGCTTGACGACGGGACACTTCACATTTCCCTGTGAGAGAGGCAGGAAGAAAAGAGTCAGACAGGGAAAAAAAAGAGTCCATTAAATTCATTTTATCTTGTTCTTGTGTTTTAGTGATCAGTTGGACTGATTGTCTGTTTAAGGTCATTTACATTAATCTTTCCAGGATACTCGCAGGGGAATAATTTAGAAATCAGACTCATTATATATAGTGTTACTTTCTCTTTGTGTTCTCAGATACCATATAGTCCATTTTGACCTTCTAACAGTAGCTCACCCTGATGGCCTTGTAAAGCATCCTGATAGCTGAGCCAACACATTTTAACACATAATTCTCACCATTATTCTCTGAAGTGCGAGCCACAGAGCATCTGGATCCACACAGTATTCCTTATCGTCTTGAGTTTTGACTCTAGAAACAGGAACCAGAAATGAAAGAATTAGACACACAAATATTAAGTTTGAATGAAGCTGAAGTTTCCTGAGTGTTGTTCTGGTATCATGAGGAACCTCTCAGCACATCAGAGAGAGATGAATACAGATTTATTCACATTTAGATTCTTTAAAAACACGTTGTACTCACACAAAGGAGTGGAACCTGCAGTCCTTCCTTGGCATCTGTTCATGACACTCCTTGATGTCGGTAATAGTTGCTTTGCTGTTTTTTTCACAACATTTTAGGTCCTTATGTTCTAACAGAGAGAATCAGTGTTTTACTCATCAGCACAACAAGCATGACACACTGAGAGGTAGAGTCGAGGTTTCTGGCACAACTTCACCTACTTCTAAAGCTGCACCGAAAAGGAAACAAGTCTTAAAAAGAGTGAAAGCTTCAGCAACACTTGTAGTTTACAACTATTTCATTATTAGACCAATGCATGCAGCTGCTTCCAGGCAGAAAAAGCATCTCCCAAACTGAAGGTGTTTCAGTTGCAGTTCAGTTTTAGGCCATGGGGGGGCGATCTACTAGCTGCAGGATTCAGGAGTGAAGCCAGAGCCTCAGCCTTTTTATATTTTATTTCTTTATTGTTCACATTAGCATTTAGCACAAAGTCATAATGACGTTACAGAGCAACAGTGTGAATAATATCACTCCATTACTCTGTATGTAAAACAATGCAGAAACTACAGATGAAGAAGTTTACCTTCTGATTCACAGAAGAGTGGCAAGACAGCCAGGATGAGCAGCCACATCCACACAGTCCTGCACATCTTCAAACGCTCGTGGACTCTGGATCTCAGCTGTAAACTGCTCCTGTGTTCACTTACTAACAACTCGCTCAAGTCTTTGTCTTCGCGTTGTTGCCGCATTTTATTGAGCTCAGCTGGTAACTAATCATTGGGACAGCTGGGTATAATTGAAGGGATCCTCCCCCATCTCTTACTTTGTGCTCTCGCTTCCGGGTCGGAGGTGTTTCCCCTCACAGGTGAAGCCACGCGCTGCTGCTTCACGTCACCAGTGATTTGGTCTCTTGTCATGTTGAACCCTCCTCCAGTGTCCGAGTCAAATCTGAACGATTTTCAACGTTCATACATCATAAAAATGGTGTTTTTCATGGGATTGGCTCAAGGTCTCATAATATCCTCCACACGAGGCATTTACATATAAAACTGTTGATTTCCACATTCAGTGCATTTTGACTGGTTGACTCCAAAGGAAATGAATATGGTCATCCATCAGGTGGAAAACATCCATATACACCCCCCCCCCCACCACATGAACCACATAATTCAGAGTGAACAAATAAAAGCAATAAAACAACATAAAGTGTGTTAGTAAGGTGTTTGGCCACCAGAACAACTTTCTTTTCTTGTGCACTAATGTTGCTTGATGTTAGAGCAGAGGAGATCCAGTGGGAGCGTGAAGGTTTATCCGGCGGTACGAGGGGCCGCACTCATTCAGTCCCCTCAGTGTTTGGTGTCCAGTATGGTGTTCAAGGTGGTCCTCAGAGTACTGTCCCTTCACCTCCTGTGTCTGAGATGGGTGAGATGCTAACGCGTATATATAATATATAAATAAAGCTGCCTTGCCTTATCTACGATGGCGACTGACAGCTGATAGTAACCTGATTGGCTGATCACACATTCATTCACAGATCCAACGTTTCCATTTTAACTGCACAGACTCTGAGTTACATAAACAGCACTGAGTCACCACCTCTGTGACTGTACTGCACTATAACACACTAAGAGTAAGAATTAAAATCACAAGAGACACTCACTTTCTAAATGATTTATTATTTTGGTTGCAGGATTATTTCCCTCCAAAAAAAGCAAAGCTGTGCCTGAAACATGGTCAGTTATTATAAATGCACTGGTCCAATGAATAAGGCCACGTCTCATACTGATGTCTCCAGTTGTTTTTATTCGTATCTCTTATCCTCTCAAGACACCGTGAAAACTATAAAAATAACACAAAACACAACAAGTCAAAAAATATCTCTCTCTATCATCCACAGTCTCAAGTTTCTCTCACTACACAGGCCCAAGCATGGCAATAAAAGGCACACTAAATGTTTTTATAAAGAATTCCCACAAATGCCACACAAATATGACAGTTGAAACCACAAAACAAGGCAAACAGTTACCGTGTGCGCCTCTTGAACCATGCAAATTACTTTCTGGCTGTATGTCTTCTTTGTAGCCACGTTGTCGTTCTCCGTTTACATCTCTTCCCACCCATAATGCAGCACACCTCCCCAAACACTGACCTATGACCTTAACTTTCAAAATAAAAGATGAAATCTGTCTCCGAGACAGTTACACTCCCACCAAATTACTATGATTTATAACATTTATAAAAACATGAATGAATAAATCTGGTAATTTTCAGAAATAAACAACAGACATTTTATACCTCACATGTCAACACTGATTTTTAAACTCTCCTTACTGGTAGATTCTTTAAGATTTGTGACTTTACCACACATTTTAGTTACTTTCTACAAGTACAACTAATTTATGTATAGGTCGTTCAAGAATGGATGAACTGGTGAGTCTTTGTCCTTCTTTACTGAGCTTTCTGTTTCCCATTTGTACTGTGGCTTTGCGCACTAACCCATCTTCATCTTTGCAGACCTCTAGCACCCTCCCAATTCTCCACTGATTACGGGGCACCTCATCCTCTTTGAGAATGACAATATCTCCAATCTTCACATTACGTCTTGTAGAGTGCCAGCATTGCCTGAGGGTAATATTTGCTAGATACTCCTTCCTCCATCTGCTCCAGAATTGCTCTGTCAGGTACTGTACCCTGCGCCACCTTTTCCTGGCGTATACATCTTCCGCAACAAATTCTCCTGGAGGAGGAAGCGGCACAGAGCTTTTCATGGTCAGCAAGTGGTTTGGGGTAAGTGGCTCTAGACTTTTGGGATCATTGATGCTGTCAGTAGTGAGGGGGCGGCTGTTCACGATTGCCATCGCTTCATAGAAAAATGTTCTTAGAGAAGCATCATCTAATCTTCCAGCACTCTTGGAAAGGACACAGCTTAAAACACTCCTAACTGTCCTTATCTGCCGTTCCCAAACCCCTCCCATGTGACTGGCATCCGGTACGTTCATGATAAAGTCACAATGCTTTTCTGCCAGGTAAGATGTCAGCCTGTCTTTATCAACTTCTGTTAAAGCTTTCGTCAGCTCATTTTTTGCTCCCATGAAATTTGTCCCTTGGTCTGACCTGATTTGTCTTACAGCTCCACGAATAGCTATGAAACACCGCAGTGCATTTATGAACGCATCCGTTGTTAGGTCGTCCAATATCTCAATGTGGATTGCTCTTGAGGATAGACAGGTGAATATCAGTCCGTATCTCTTATTCTCTTTACGACCCTGCTTAGTCAGAAAGGGCCCAAAACAATCCATCCCACAGAAGGAGAATGGTGGAGAGGGATCAATACGGTTAGCAGGCAAATCTGCCATCTTTTGTGTTTCTGTTGGCCTGCGAGCTCTTCTGCATGTGACACATTGTTTGATGTAGTTTGCCACAATTTTGCTGCCACCGACTATCCAGTAACCATTTGCTCTGAGTTCATTGAGAGTCTGTCCTCTGCCTTGATGCTGACCTTTTTCATGACAGTAACCCAAGATCAGACGTGTGATCACCCCATTTTTTGGTAAGATTACAGGGTGTTTCAGGTCGTGAGGCAAGGAGGCCTTCTTTAATCGCCCACCCACTCTGAGAACACCATCTTGCAATACTGGGTCAAGCTGGAACAACTGATGGTTCTGTGACAGCTTACCACCACTCAACATATGTATTTCCTCTTTGAAGGCATCCTTTTGTGCTAATTTCACAAGAAGAAGACTGGCTGTCCTTCTGTCTTCTACAGTTATGGGATCTGCTGTTTTCGCTCTTTTTGCCAGTTTCTGGATATGAGCAACAACATTCAAAGCTGTATGCCATTTTGCGAAACGCTCAAATCTCTCTAGAAAATTGTCCTCTTCGACTGCTTTTGTCTGTAGTACTTGTGTCACTTTGATTTCTGGATCTCCCACCATAAGATGTGGAGTTGACTTTGGTGTGACAATCTCTCTTTCCCACAAGAATTTTGGTCCAGAGAACCACGTTGAACTCATCAATTCTGCCACCTTCAGCCCTCTAGAAGCGTGGTCTGCTGGGTTTTGGTCAGTTTCAATGTAGTACCACTGGGCTGGGTCTGTTGTTTCTCTGATTCTTTGGACTCGATTAGCCACGAAAACATGAAACCTGCGTGCTTCATTGTTAATGTAGGCTAAGACTACCTGTGAGTCTGTCCAAAAATATTCTTGGTCGATTTTGAGCTCCAGCTCCTCCTTTAACATACTGCCAACTGCTGAGGAGACCACTGCAGCTGTCAGCTCCAGCCTAGGTATGGTTACAACCCTGGTGGGTGCAACCCGTGCTTTACCTATCACTAAGGCGCAATGCACTTTGTCTTTTGTCACCACTCGGATGTATGAACACTGCCCGTATCCATGACTACTCGCATCCGAAAAGTGATGCAATTCCATCCTCTGTACTTTCCCTAGGTTTTCAGGGACAAAGCATCTTGGGATTTGGAGTTTCTGCAGATTCTCTAGATCGTTCAGCCAGTTCTCCCATTGAGGCTTTAATTCTGCAGGCAGTTGTTCGTCCCATCCAATGCCCTTTTGGCACATTTCCTGCAGGATTTTCTTACCCAGCAGGAGGAAAGGGGCCAGGAAGCCCAGCGGGTCGAACACTGAGGCGACTGTGGAGAGAATTCCCCGCCGTGTTGCTGGCTTCTCATCCAGGGAAACATTAAAGGAGAATGTATCACTGTTCACACTCCACTTCACTCCCAACACAGTGTGTACTGGGAGTTCTTCACGACTGAGATCCACATCCTGTACTCCACTAGCTCGTTCACTGTCAGGAATAGACTCCAAGACTTCTCTGTTGTTAGAGATAAACTTGTGTAAGTGTAGTCTGCCCTTTGCACACAACTTTTGCGCTTCTTTGACTAGTTTGATGGCTGTGTCCACAGAGTCTACGCTGATCAACCCGTCATCAACATAAAAATGTTTCCTGATGAAATTGGCTGCTGCAGGGTAATCTTTCTCCGCCTGGCTTGCAAGGTACTTCATACCATAATTCGCGCAGCCCGGAGAAGACGCCGCTCCAAACAGATGCACCCGCATGCGATACTCTTTTGGCTCTGTTTTTGAATCACCGCCTTCCCACCACAGGAATCGTAAGTAGTCTCTGTCCTCTGAACTTACATGAAACCTATGAAACATTTTTTCAACGTCACAGATGAGTGCAATTAAGTGTTTGCGGAACCTGCAGAGTACTCCTGTCAGTCCATTTGTGAGGTCGGGTCCGGCTAACAAGTGATCATTCAGAGCTGTGCCATCATACTTGGCGGAACAATCAAACACGACCCTGATTTTTTCTGGCTTTCTAGGGTGATATACTCCCTGGTGAGGAATATACCAGACAGATCCTGCTCTGGGTTGGTTCTCAGCTCTTTCTGCATCCCCGTCTTTAAAGACATTGTCCATGAACTTAACATAGTCATTCTTGAATCTGGGATGTTTCTCAAATTTTCTTTTCAGCTGCTTTAGCCGCACCAGAGCCAGATGCTTATTTTCTGGCAGTTGTGGGCGTGTCTTAAAAGGGAGAGGCATCTCCAAGTGTCCATCTGCATTCTGCTTTATTCTTTCATTCAGTAACTGCATAAACTGTATATCATCTTGTGATATACTCTTTTCCCCAGGGTTAGTATCTTTAAAGTCAGCTTCAAGGGCTCTGATGACATTGGCTGGTGTCAAAGGTGGAAGTTCTTTGACAGAGACACGATGGCACAGACCTGTCACTTCTGTTGACTTTGCGACCTGAGGTGAGTTGCCAACGATGCTCCAACCCAGGTCCGTTTTGATACCATATGGCTCATAGTCACCTCCTGTTATGACTTGTCTTGGGGCCAAGGCTCTGGGGCAGTCATAGCCTATGAGGAGTCCAACTTCACACTCCATCAGCTCTGGTATTTCCTGTGCTATTTGGTTCAAATGTCTCCACCTTTTGGCAGTTTCAGGGGTAGGGATGTGAGAATGTTCGAGTGGGATGAAATCTCTAGTATAGGCAGGTGGCAAGTTGACAAAAGTTTTTGAGGAAAATCCTCTAATTCTAAGACCACTGACTCTTTCACTCTGAACAATGGAATCTTTTCCCATCATAGTGGTAAGTTTCAACTTGACTGGCTCTGTACCCGCCCCCATCTTCTCAATTACCCCCTGGTCTACAAAGGTGTTGCTACTTTGTGTATCTAGTAGAGCATACACTAAAGTCTCTGTTTCAAGGGTGGTGGCTGAAGAAATCCAAACAGGCACTATCATGGAAGTGCTCCCACCTTCACCTTTATCAATGCAGCAGGAAAGGGAGGAGGTGTTTTCTTCCGCTTCTGTAGCATGAGAGGAAGATGCGTCTGCGGCAGCAGAACGGTCCTCATGAAGTGGTGTTGGATGAGGTTTCTTACACACGCCACAAGTAGCTTTATTCTTGCAGTCCTTTGAATTGTGTCCCCGCCTGAGACAACCAAAGCACAGATTATTTTCAAACACAAACCTTTTCTTTTCCTCAACAGGCTTACTGGAGAGCTTCTGACATTTGTGGACGGAGTGACTCTCTCCACAGCACAGGCATGTTACTGGGTTTGCAGATAATGCTGACATGCTCACTTTCTTTGATCCATTTGAATATTTTGAGCTGTTCTCTGCAACACTGTATGTTTTCATTACTGTCGTTGATTTATCAGTCTCATGTGCTTTCACATTTGTACTGAATGCATTCGCCTTTGTTCGTTTTACCTCTCTTTGTGACTTTTCTTCAGGTGACCTTAAGGCTTGCAAAGATGTCACAGGATTGCATGCTATATCTGCTTCATTTGCTATGAAATCAGAAAACGCCTTGAAGTTAGGGTATTCCTCTGTTTGTCGCAGCTGTTTTGTGACATGGCGATTCCAGCGGGAAGTCAACCAATCTGGGAGCTTCTGCAACATCTTTCGGTTTTCTTCACAGTCATTTAACACCTGAAGTCCTTTGATGTGAGGCATGGCATTGTTGCAGGATGTCAGAAAATCACTAAATTGTCTTAATTTAACTGACTCTCGTGAGCCAATCTTTGGCCAGTTGTTCAGTTTTTCTCTGTATGCACACTGGATTGCAAAGGGGTGGCCATACCGAGCATTCAAGGCTTCCCATGCTTGGTTGTAAGCTTCACTGTCCTTTCTGTAGAAGCTTCCTTCTACTACAGATCGTGCTTCACCACTGAGATATTTCTGCAGGTAGAACAATCTGTCTGCTGGGTCTATGCATCGACGTTCTATCAGTGCCTTGAAACTTGTTCTCCACTCTAAGAACTTCAGTGGGTCTCCACAGAAGACTGAGGGCTCAGGTGTAGGCAGTCTTGTAAGAACCATTGTGTCATGCAGAGCTTGTACTAATGATGCTTCTTTATTTGTACTGGTTGCTTGATCATTGTTATTCTCACACGTTTGTTCTTTTTTAATTTCTCTACGTGGTGCTGGAGGACTACATGATATTGGAGGACAACTGGCCTCATCACATGCTGCTTGGCTTTGGCTGTCACCCCCATTTGAGTCAGCATCAGAGTATGCCTTAAGTTTAGCCGCTATCACATCAAGATCTCTCTGATTTTCTAGTTTCTTAAGTTCTTGCTTTTGTGCAGCAATTGCTTCTTCCATCTTCATTTCAGCTCTTTTTGCAGCCAGCTGCGCAGCACACTCTGCTCTCTTGACTGTTAAGCTTTGACTTTCTGCTGAATGTGAAGAATGATTTGAGTGGTGACTGCGAACAGTAGATTTAGTTCTTGAAGACCCAAATACTGATTGGGCATAATCTCTGTCCAGCATCACATGAAGCCTTGCACTTTCTGCTTTGGCATCAAAGTCCTCTTGCCCTACTTCACTCATGCGTACCTTCATAAGTCCCATCAAATCTCCTGTTACTGCTGTGCAGGAATCCATCTTCCTTCTAATCTCAGTAGAAGGTGCTGATTGAGATCGTACATTTTCATATACATCTTTCACTTGTTTCTCTAGTCCTTCAACAGCATCCATCATGTCACTCAAATCTCCATCAGAGCACTCTTGTTTAAGATTGGTGCGTGCAGCTTTTACCTGCTCTTTCCATTTTTCATACATTGTGAAGAATTTACTCTCCTTCTGAGAGATCTCTTGTTGCTTCAACTCCAGCATTTTTGGGGTTAACTTTCTCTCGCGTGAAGATTTCCTGGGGTTGTCTGTCTGGAAGGTTGTGGAGGTAGGCTCAACCACTGTTAATTTCACTATCTCTATTTCAGCAAAGACATCACCTATAAGTGATTCTAATCTCTCTTTTTCAGCTTCCTCAGTTTGAGATTTTAACTGTATTCTCAAACTACTTAAGTCTTCTTGAAGAGACTCAATTTTTTCACTTAATTTGGCACTTGGTGATTTTTCCTCACTAACAGACATTTCACAGGTTTTTTGAAAAGGCACTGCATACCTCAATTTGCATGTGCAGATATAACCCTTTAGAACTATGTAGTTATCAGTACAATCAACTGCTATTTCTATTTACCCAATCTCGTTAAACTCAGTATTTAAACTCTCAGATAAACCATTAACAAAAAAAAAACATTAGGCTATTAAAACCTTCATAACAATTACACTGATAAATCAGGAACCGCAATTAGTCTATAAAGAAATGAAATTACTCTCTCAATAATTAACCTAGTGTTTTTAACAAGTTTCTTGTAACGGTTTTGTTTGTTTTATATAAGGAAATATGAGTTACTCTCTCTTTAAGAATCAGCAGTTTTGTCCGGTCCTTCCTTTCAAGGTATCCAAAGTTCCATAAGAACTTCAGGGTAGCACAGTCAAACCTGACGCCTTCTGTAGAGCATGCCCTCTTTGTGTTGACAGTGTGGGACGAGAAACACACACATTGCACGCTGCACCCGGTAGGGGATATTTGCGGAGCTGTAGTCCGCACAATTGTTGCCCTATGTTGGCGAAATCGCGGCACTCTCCACCCGGTGTCAGGATCGACTCTCCCACCGTCTTCCTTGGATTAGCACGCCTCTTCCTTAGCCTCTTGTCCGGTCATACACTGCCCCGGCGATGCTTCTCTCTCTCTTCTTCACGGACACGCGCGCTGCTCTTTACAGTAGACTCTTGGCCACACGGCGTACGTTTTCACTATAAATGCACTGGTCCAATGAATAAGGCCACGTCTCATACTGATGTCTCCAGTTGTTTTTATTCGTATCTCTTATCCTCTCAAGACACCGTGAAAACTATAAAAATAACACAAAACACAACAAGTCAAAAAATATCTCTCTCTATCATCCACAGTCTCAAGTTTCTCTCACTACACAGGCCCAAGCATGGCAATAAAAGGCACACTAAATGTTTTTATAAAGAATTCCCACAAATGCCACACAAATATGACAGTTGAAACCACAAAACAAGGCAAACAGTTACCGTGTGCGCCTCTTGAACCATGCAAATTACTTTCTGGCTGTATGTCTTCTTTGTAGCCACGTTGTCGTTCTCCGTTTACATCTCTTCCCACCCATAATGCAGCACACCTCCCCAAACACTGACCTATGACCTTAACTTTCAAAATAAAAGATGAAATCTGTCTCCGAGACAGTTACAGTTATCTATATTTATCTATCTTTATATTGCAGTAAAAGCAGGAAGCAGTAAATGATCAGAAATGATTCTGGCAGCTGTTTTTATTCCATGTCGACTTTGTTCAGGACTTCAAATCTGGGTTTGGGCTTGATGATGGGAGGACACGTCACATTTCCCTGTGAGAGAGACAGAAAGAAAAGATTCATGAAAAATAGTGTTACCTTCTAACAGTAGCTCACCCTGATGGACTTGTAAAGCATCCTGATAGCTGAGCCAACACATTTTAACACATAATTCTCACCTCATTGATACGACGTTTGAGCCACCGAGCATCTGGCTTCACACAGTATTGCTTATTGTCTTGAGTTATGATCCTAGAAACAGGAACCAGAAATGAAAGAATTAGACATTTGTTATGTTGCTGCTACACACAACACCTCATTAAATATTATTAAGTTTGAATGAAGCCAAAGTTTCCTGAGTGTTGTTCTGGTATCATGAGGAACCTCTCAGCAGATCAGAGAGAGATGAATACAGATTTATTCACATTTAGATTCTTTAGAAACACGTTGTACTTACACAAAGGCGTGGAAGTTGCATTTCGTTCTTGGCATCTGTTCGAAACACTCCTTGATGTTGGGAATTCTTGCATTGCTGCTTGTTGTGCAGCATTTTAGGATCAAATGTTCTTCTAACAGAGAGAATCAGTGTTTTACTCATCAGCACAACAAGCATGACACACTGAGAGGTAGAGTCGAGGTTTCTGGCACAACTTCACCTACTTCTAAAGCTGCACCGAAAAGGAAACAAGTCTTAAAAAGAGTGAAAGCTTCAGCAACACTTGTTGAAGACTCTGAACTAACTAAATATAACCTTCATTTTGAATTATATTTCACTCCGTGACTTTGCCTCAGCTGAAATGTCTTTAAAAGTTTCTTTCTTAATCACAATAGTTATAAACTCAGATTCAGTCAGCAGCTATACTCATAAATGTGATGTTGCATTTAGCACAAAGTCATAATGACGTTACAGAGCAACAGTGTGAATAATATCACTCCATTACTCTGTATGTCAAACAATGCAGAAACTACAGATGAAGAAGTTTACCTTCTGATTCACAGAAGAGTGGCAAGACAGCCAGGATGAGCAGCCACATCCACACAGTCCTGAACATCTTCAAACGCTCGTGGACTCTGGATCTCAGCTGTAAACTGCTCCTGTGTTCACTTACTAACAACTCGCTCAAGTCTGATAATAAGTGAAGCAAAGAGGTGTGATCTTAAATACTGCTTCACAAAAAAGAGAAACTATAATTATCCAGTACCAATGACTCACCCAGAGGTTGATGTCACTCATGCTATAGTTTCTCTGGTTTCCTGTTGCTTTCACACTTCAAGATGCACATTATTCAGACTGAGCTGCTCTGAGCAGAGTTCTGCGGTTCGACGCCTTCATCACGAGGAGCCAACTTCCTGATTTCTTGAAAAACTTTAAATATAAATGAAAGAACAAAGTTGTTTCCTCAATCTTTCTAAATATTACTGTGTCCTCAGACAGGTCAGATGTGAACATGCTTCATATGTAATAGGTACATTTATTATTCCAATGTGTCAACATGGCAGAAACTTTTTGTTGCAAAAAAGAAGTTGGGACTAATTGTCAAATCATTTCTCAACTGTGTCTTAAACCAACAGTCAGAAGATCAAATCATCATGAAATGTGTTTTTCTGTCTGTTATAATTCCTCCTGGTCATAAGTAGAC
Organism: Scomber japonicus; assembly: GCF_027409825.1. NCBI lineage: Eukaryota > Metazoa > Chordata > Actinopteri > Scombriformes > Scombridae > Scomber > Scomber japonicus. Next base: position 794,132 of record NC_070593.1, read on the forward strand.
TGCAATGGCCATTTGATTGCCATGCTTAGAGAAACAAAATCAAAACATTTCGTCATTTTAATGCATGTACAGGTGCAGGTGGTTAAGTGCAATAACAAAACATCAGAACCCCTGACTGTCAGCACTGGCCCCCCCCAGGGGTGCGTTCTGTCCCCTCTCCTGTTCTCACTGTACACTAATGACTGTATCTCACATCATCAATCAGTTAAATTGATCAAATTCGCTGATGACCCTACAGTAGTGGGTTTGATTACCAGAAATAAGAAATCAGAGTACAGAAATCATATCTCATCTCTGCTAGACTGGTGCAGTGCAAACAATCTGGAACTCAATGTTAGTAAAACCAAGGAAATGGTTGTGGACTTTCATACTAAACATGTGGACCACCTACCCTTGACTATCAACAACACAGAAGTGCAGCGGGTACACAGCTCTAAGTTTCTGGGAGTGACCATCATGTCCACATTGAAATTAAGGACAACACCTGTATGATTTTAAAGAAAGCTCACCAGAGACTATTATTTTTAAAACAGTTGAAAAAGAGTGGGGTGTCTAGTAAAGGATTGCTACAGTTTTATCGGGCAGCTGTGGAGAGTATCCTCACCTATGCTGTAACTGTCTGGTTTGGAAACGTGACTGTAGAGGACCCCTCCCTGAGCTACTACCTTACCGTGGTGGAGGGGTTTGCATGTCCCAATGACCCCAGGAGCTCAGTTGTCGGGGGCTTTATGCCCCTGGTAAGATCTCCCATGGCAAACAGGTCGGGGGGAGGGGCCAGACAAAAGGTAGTTCAGAAAACCCCAATAATGAGCAAGACAATTGGTTTTTCGTGTCCCTTGCCCGGACGTGGGTCACCGGGGCCCCCTCCTGAAGCCAGGCCTGGGGGTGGGGCTCGGAGGCGAGCGCTTGGTGGCCGGGCCTTCGCCCATGGGGCCCGGCCGGGCACAGCCCGAAGAAGGGACATGGGACCCCACTCCCACAGACCCACCACCACTGAGAGGGGCCAAAGGGGTCGGGTGCAGTGTGAGCTGGGCGGCAGCCGAAGGCGGGGACCTTGGCGGTTCGATCCTCGGCTGCAGAAGCTAGCTCTAGGGACGTGGAACGTCACCTCTCTGGTGGGGAAGGAGCCTGAGCTGGTGCGTGAGGTTGAGAAGTTCCGGCTAGATATAGTCGGCCTCACCTCAACACACAGCAAGGGCTCTGGAACCAGTCTCCTCGAGAGGGGTTGGACTCTCGTCCACTCTGGAGTTGCCACACGTGAGAGGCGCCGGGCAGGGGTGGTAATACTTATTGGCCCCTGGCTTGGTGCCTGTATGTTGGAGTTTACCCCGGTAGACGAGAGGGTGGCCTCCCTCCGCCTTCGGGGGGTGGGGGGACAGATCCTGACTGTTGTTTGTGCCTATGGTCCAAACAACATCTCACAGTATCCACCCTTTCTGGACTCCTTGGAGGGGGGGCTGGAGAGTCTCCCCCTGGGGATTCCCTCGTTCTGCTGGGGGACTTCAACGCTCACGTTGGCAGCGACAGTGAGACCTGGAAGGGTGTGATTGGGAGGAACGGCCCCTCTGATTTGAACCCGAGCGGTGTTCTGTTATTGGACTTCTGTGCTCATCACGGATTGTCCATAACGAACACCATGTTCAAGCATAAGGGGGGGGGGTCCATATGTGCACTTGGCACCAGGACACCCTAGGCCGCAGTTCCATGATTGACTTTGTAGTCGTGTCGTCGGACTTGCGGCCGCATGTCTTGGACACTCGAATGAAGAGAGGGGCGGAGCTGTCAACTGATCACCACCTGGTGGTGAGTTGGCTCCGATGGTGGGGGAGGATGCCGGGCAGACCTGGCAGACCCAAACGCATTGTGAGGGTCTGCTGGGAACGTCTGGCAGAGTCTCCTGTCAGAGAGAGTTTCAACTCCCACCTCCTGGAGAGCTTTGACCATGTACCGGGGGAGGCGGGGGACATTGAGTCCGAGTGGGCCATGTTCCGTGCCTCCATTGTTAATGCGGCTGACCGGAGCTGTGGCCGTAAGGTGGTCGGTACCTGTCGTGGCGTCAATCCTCGAACCCGCTGGTGGACACCGGCGGTGAGGGATGCCGTCAAGCTGAAGAAGGAGTCCTATAGGGCCTTTTTGGCCTGTAGGACTCCGGAGGCAGCAGACAAGTACCGGCAGGCCAAGCGGAGCGCAGCTTGGGCGGTCGCTGAGGCAAAAAACCAGACATGGGAGGAGTTCGGTGAGGCCATGGAAAAAGATTTCCGGACGGCTTCGAAGAGATTCTGGACCACCATCCGACGTCTCAGGAGGGGGAAGCAGTGCATCGTCAACACTGTGTACGGTGGGGACGGTGCGCTGCTGACCTCGACTCGGGACGTTGTGGGTCGGTGGAAGGAATACTTCGAAGACCTCCTCAATCCCACCGACACGCTTTCCGTTAAGGAAGCAGGGCCAGGGGACTCGGGTGTGGGCTCTCCTATCTCTGGGGTGGAGGTCGCTGAGGTGGTTTAAAAGCTCCTCGGTGGCAGGGCCCCGGGGGTGGATGAGAACCCCCCCGAGTTCCTCAAGGCCCTGGATGCTGTGGGGCTGTCATGGTTGACACAACTCTGCAGCATCGCGTGGACATCGGGGGCAGTGCCTCTGGATTGGCAGACTGGGGTGGTGGTCCCTCTTTTTAAGAAGGGGGACCGGAGGGTGTGTTCCAATTACAGGGGAATCACACTCCTCAGCCTCCCTGGTAAGGTCTATTCGGGGGTGCTGGAGAGGAGGGTCCGTCGAATAGTCGAACCTCGGATTCAGGAGGAGCAGTGTGGTTTTTGTCCAGGCCGTGGAACAGTGGACCAGCTCTACACCCTCTGCAGGATCCTTGAGGGTGCATGGGAGTTTGCCCAACCAGTCCACATGTGTTTTGTGGACTTGGCGAAGGCATTCGACCGTGTCCCTCGGGGAATCCTGTGGGGGGTTCTCCGGGAATACGGGGTATCAGACCCCCTGATAAGGGCCGTCTGTTCCCTGTATGACCGGTGTCAGAGCTTGGTCCGCATTGCCGGTAATAAGTTGGACTTGTTTCCACTGAGGGTTGGACTCCACCAGGGCTGCCCTTTGTCACCGATCCTGTTCATAATCTTTATGGACAGGATTTCTAGGCGCAGCCAGGGTGTGGAGGGGGTCCGGTTTGGTGACCTCAGGATTGGGTCCCTGCTTTTTGCAGATGATGTGGTCCTGTTGGCTTCATCAGACCGTGACCTCCAACTCTCACTGGATCGGTTCGCAGCCGAGTGTGAAGCGGCCGGGATGAGAATCAGCACCTCCAAATCCGAGTCCATGGTCCTCAACCGGAAAAGGGTGGAGTGCACTCTTCGGGTCGGGTATGAGATTCTGCCTCAAGTGGAGGAGTTCAAGTACCTCGGGGTCTTGTTCACGAGTGAGGGAAGGATGGAACGGGAGATCGACAGGCGGATCGGTGCGGTGTCTGCAGTAATGCGGACTCTGCATGGATCCGTGTTGGTGAAGAGAGAGCTGAGCCGAAAGGCAAAGCTCTCGATTTACCAGTCGATCTTGGTTCCTACCCTCACCTCTGGTCATGAGCTTTGGGTAGTGACCCAAAGAACAAGATCGCGGGCACGAGCGGCTGAAATGAGCTTCCTCCGTAGGGTGGCTGGGTTCTCCCTTAGAGATAGGGTGAGAAGCTCAGTTATCCGGAGGGAGCTTGGAGTAGACCCGCTGCTCCTCCGCATCGAGAGGAGCCAGATGAGGTGGTTCGGGCATCTAGTCAGGATGCCTCCCAGACGCCTCCCTGGTGAGGTGTTCAGGGCCCGTCCCAGCGGTAGGAGACCCCGAGGAAGACCCAGGACACGCTGGAGAGACTATGTCTCTCGGCTGGCCTGAGAACGCCTCGGGGTCCCCCGGGAAGAGCTGGACGAAGTGGCTGGGGAGAGGGAAGTCTGGGCTTCCCTGCTTAGGTTGCTGCCCCCGAGACCCGACCAGGATAAGAGGAAGAAGATGGATGGATGGATGGATGGACGGACTGTAGAGGAGGAGAAGCAGCTGAACAAAGTGGTGCACACGCTCTCAGAAATCTTCAAGGCCACGCTGCAGAAAAGAGGCATAAAGATTTTAGGGGGGGTATGAGGGGATTTCTCAGCATATATAATCAGACTCTGTTTATTACACTCGCTGTTCTGGACGATGTGGATAAAATCAAATATCACGATACTTCCTGGGATTTGCCAACTTCTACCGCCACTTTATCCACAACTACAGCTCCATTGCCACCCCTCTTACAGCCCTGACCTCCTCTAAGGTGACCGTCAGCTGGGCTGAAGCTGCTGAAGAGGCCTTTCAGACTCTCAAGTCTCGGTTCACCTCTGCACCCATCGTCCAAGTGCCAGATCCTGATCGTCAGTTCGTTGTGGAGGTACAGTTGTGGTCAAAAGTTTACATACACTTGTAAAGAACATAATGTCATGGCTGTCTTGAGTTTCCAATAATTTCTACAACTCTTATTTTTCTGTGATAGAGTGATTGGGACACATACTTCTTTGTCACAAAAAAGATTCATGAAGTTTGGTTCTTTTATGAATTTATTATAGGTCGACTGAAAATGTGACCAAATCTGCTGGGTCAAAAATATACATACAGCAATGCTAATATTTGGTTACATGTCCCTTGGCCATTTTCACTTCAATTAGGCGCTTTTGGTAGCCATCCACAAGCTTCTGGTTGAATCTTTGACCACTCCTCTTGACAGAATCGGTGCAGTTCAGCAACATTTTTTGGCTTTCTGACATGGACTTGTTTCTTCAGAATTGCCCACATGTTCTCAATGGGGTTTAAGTCAGGACTTTGGGAAGGCCATTCTAAAACCTTAATTCTAGCCTGATTTAGCCATTCCATTACCACTTTTGATGTGTGTTTGGGGTCATTGTCCTGTTGGAACACCCAACTGCGCCCAAGACCCAACCTTCGGGCTGATGATTTTAGGTTATCCTGAAGAATTTGGAGGTAATCCTCCTTTTTCATTATCCCATTTACTCTCTGTAAAGCACCAGTTCCATTGGCAGCAAAACAGGCCCAGAGTATAACACTACCACCACCATGCTTGACGGTAGGCATGGTGTTCTTGGGGTTAAAGGCCTCACCTTTTCTCCTCCAAACATATTCCTGGGTGTTGTGGCCAAACAGCTCAATTTTTGTTTCATCTGACCACAGAACTTTCCTCCAGAAGGTTTTATCTTTGTCCATGTGATCAGAAGCAAACTTCAGTCAAGCCTTAAGGTGCCTCTTCTGGAGCAAAGGCTTCCTTCTTGCACGGCAGCCTCTCAGTCCATGGCGATGTAGAACACACTTGACTGTGGACACTGACACCTGTGTTCCAGCAGCTTCTAATGCATTGCAGACCTGCTTTTTGGTGGTTCTCGGTTGACTCTTGACCATCCTGACCAATTTTCTCTCAGAAGCAGGTGATAGCTTGCGCTTTCTTCCTGATCGTGGCAGTGACACAACTGTGCCATGCACTTTATACTTACGAACAATTGTTTGCACAGTTGCTCTTGGGACCTGTAGCTGCTTTGAAATGGCAGCAAGTGACTTTCCTGACTTGTTCAACTCAATTATTCGCTTTTTCAGATCCGTGCTGAGCTCCTTTGACTTTCCCATTGTAGCGTTTGTGGCTGAGTCTAATGATTGTATAAAATGAGCCCTATTTAAATGGGCTCAGAGAAGTTAGCAGCTGTCGTCAATCATAATCACTCACAAGGAGTTAAGAGGCCATGCCATGAAGCTAATTTAATTGACACAAGTTTCTACATAACCAAAATTGATAATTCAAGTTGCTGTATGTATATTTTTGACCCAGCAGATTTGGTCACATTTTCAGTAGACCTATAATAAATTCATAAAAGAACCAAACTTCATGAATCTTTTTTGTGACAAAGAAGTTTGTGTCCCAATCACTCTATCACAGAAAAATAAGAGTTGTAGAAATTATTGGAAACTCAAGACAGCCATGACATTATGTTCTTTACAAGTGTATGTAAACTTTTGACCACAACTGTAGATGCCTCCGACGTGGGAGTGGTTGGCCGTCTTGTCTCAACTTGCAGCCACTGGGCAGAAGCTCCACTCCTGTGCCTTTTTCTCTCTGCGACTGTCACCTGCTGAGAGAAATTATGACATTGTCAACAGGGAGCTCCTGGCTGTCAAGGTGGCATTGGAGGAGTGGGGGTACTGGCTTGAGGGGACCAAACAACCCTTTTTGGTATGGACGGACCAAAAGAACCTTGAATACATCTGAACAGCCCAGAAGATGAACTAATGTCAAGCCCGTTGGTCTCTGGTGCGCAGAGACCAACATGTCTGGCATAGACACCTACATAAAGATGTCTATGTCAGACAAAAACTTTAAAAAAAAGAAGCCTGGTGGTCCCTGTTCTTCACCCGCTTCCATTTCTCCCTCTCCTACCGTCCTGGGTCCCGCAATGTTAAACCTGATGCCTTGTCTCGTCAGTTCCAGAAGGAGGAGGAAAATTATATCGTCGTGTGGACCCGCATGCTTGCCCTCCTCGCCTAACCCTAACCCTAACCCTGAGGTCCAATGTGCTGCAGTGGGCCCATGCCTCCAAGCTCACCTGCCACCTGGGGATCCAGAGAACCCGTGCCGTCCTCCAGTGGTTCTGGTGGGCCAGCCTTGAAGAAGCCTCCTTTGCCCAAACTTCCCTCGGCCAAAGGGACTGCCAGGTTGGTTAGGGTTAGGCTCAATGGCCCTTTTGTCATAGAAAGGTTTGTCAATCCTGTGGCAGTGAGGCTCCACCTGCCCCGGTCCATGCCGGTCCACCCAACTTTCCATGTCTCCAAGGTCAAGCCAGTCCGAGAGAGACCCTTGGTTCTTGTCACTCCAATCCACCGCCTCCTCGCTTCATCAATGGGGTTCTCACGTACACTGTTCGACGTCTCACTTATTCCCGTCGTTATGGGAGAGATCTCCAGTACTTGGTCGACTAGGAGGGGTATGATCCTGACGAGAGGTCCTGGGAGTTACATCAGCGGCACCCTGATGAGCCCACTCGGGCTTCCCCTCATCCTCATTGTAAAGCTCCGGAAAGCGAGGGGTTTTAAGGAGAATTCAAATTTCAGGCTAAAACTAAGTATTTAGAGTATTCACTGCTTTTAAATGTAAAAATGGGTGAAATTTTACCCTGAACAGCAGTTTTTCAGCAATAAAGTTGATGAGATTAGAAACACAATGAGTTCTCCTGCAGATCCTGTCTCAACAAATTCATGTATAAGTCTGTCAGTGACTAATAAATGTTGGTAAGCAATTCAAAAATATGTTAAAACTCGTTTTAAAAGCAGCATCAGGTTTGTTAAAATGTACATTTAGTATTTTTGTTGGTTTTATGTAATTTGAAATGACATTTGCACCATTTTTTACCAAAAGACTGAATGCTCCTGAAAATGTCAAATGGTGTTACTTATTGACACGACAGCAACTGACATCTAATAATAACCTGATTGGCTGATCACACATTCATTCACAGACCCAACGTTTCCATTTTAACTGCACAGACTCTGAGTTACATAAACAGCACTGAGTCACCACCTCTGTGACTGTACTGCACTATAACACACTAAGAGTAAGAATTAAAAGCACAAGAGACACTCACTTTCTAAATGATTTATTATTTTTGGTTGCAGGATTATTTCCCTCCAAAAAAAGCAAAGCTGTGCCTGAAACATGTTCAGTTATCTATATTTATCTATCTTTATATTGCAGTAAAAGCAGGAAGCAGTAAATGATCAGAAATGATTCTGGCAGCTGTTTTTATTCCATGTCGACTTTGTTCAGGACTTCAAACCTGGGTTTGGGCTTAATGATGGGAGGACACGTCACATTTCCCTGTGAGAGAGACAGAAAGAAAAGATTCATGAAATATAGTGTTACCTTCTAACAGTAGCTCACCCTGATGGACTTGTAAAGCATCCTGATAGCTGAGCCAACACATTTTAACACATAATTCTCACATTTTTGATACGACGTTGGAGCCACACAGCTTCTGGCTTCACACAGTATTGCTTATCGTCTGGAGTTACGACCCTAGAAACAGGAACCAGAAATGAAAGAATTAGACATTTGTTATGTTGCTGCTACACACAACACCTCATTAAATATTATTAAGTTTGAATGAAGCTGAAGTTTCCTGAGTGTTGTTCTGGTATCATGAGGAACCTCTCAGCAGATCAGAGAGAGATAAATACAGATTTATTCACATTTAGATTCTTTAAAAACACGTTGTACTTACAGAAAGGCGTGGAACCTGCAGTCCTTTCGTGGCTTCTGTTCGTAACACTTCTTGATGTTGGGAATTTTTCGTTTGCTGCTTTTTGTGCAGCATGGTGGGATCCAACGTTCTTCTAACAGAGAGAGAATCAGTGTTTTACTCATCAGCACAACAAGCATGACACACTGAGAGGTAGAGTCGAGGTTTCAGGCACAACTTCACCTACTTCTAAAGCTGCACCGAAAAGGAAACAAGTCTTAAAGAGTGAAAGCTTCAGCAACACTTGTAGTTTACTACAATTTCATTATTAGACCAATGTGGCTGCGAGCCGAATCACATTGGTCTATAATAATAAAGTTGTTCTATACTACACACTGAGAGGTTCCCAGACCATATGATTGGTCCACAAATACTTCTTTATTCAGACAGACATCAGGCTGTGATGAAGTTTTAATTGAAGACTCTGAACTAACTAAATATAACCTTCATTTTGAATTATATTTCACTCCGTGACTTTGCCTCAGCTGAAATGTCTTTAAAAGTTTCTTTCTTAATCACAATAGTTATAAACTCAGATTCAGTCAGCAGCTATACTCATAAATGTGATGTTGCATTTAGCACAAAGTCATAATGAGGTTACAGAGCAACAGTGTGAATAATATCACTCCATTACTCTGTATGTAAAACAATGCAGAAACTACAGATGAAGAAGTTTACCTTCTGATTCACAGAAGAGTGACAAGACAGCCAGGATGAGCAGCCACATCCACACAGTCCTGCACATCTTCAAACGCTCATGGACTCTGGATCTCAGCTGTAAACTGCTCCTGTGTTCACTTACTAACAACTCGCTCAAGTCTGATAATAAGTGAAGCAGAGAGGTGTGATCTTAAATACTGCTTCACAAAAAAGAGGAACTATAATTATCAAGTACGAAAGACTCACCCAGAGGTTGATGTCACTCATGCTATAGTTTCTCTGGTTTCCTGTTGCTTTCACACTTCAAGATGCACAGTATTCAGACTGACCTGCTCTGAGCAGAGTTCTGCGGTTTGACGCCTTCATCATGAGGAGCCAACTTCCTGATTTCTTGAAAAACTTTAAACATAAATGAAAGAAAAGTTCTTTCCACAATCTTTCTAAATATTACTGTGTCCTCAGACAGGTCAGATGTGAACATGCTTTATATATAATAGGTACATTTATTATTCCAATGTGTCAACATGGCAGAAACTTTTTGTTGCAAAAAAGAAGTTGGGACTAATTGCCAAATCATTTCTCAACTGTGTCTTAAACCAACAGTCAGAAGATCAAATCATCATGAAATGTGTTTTTCTGTCTGTTATAATTCCTCCTGGTCATAAGTAGACTGCAATGGCCATTTGATTGCCATGCTTAGAGAAACAAAATCAAAACATTTCGCCATTTTAATGCATGTACAGGTGCAGGTGGTTAAGTGCAATAACAAAACATCAGAACCCCTGACGGTCAGCACTGGGCCCCCCCAGGGGTGCGTTCTGTCCCCTCTCCTGTTCTCACTGTACACTAATGACTGTATCTCACATCATCAATCAGTTAAATTGGTCAAATTCGCTGATGACACTACAGTAGTGGGTTTGATTACCAGAAATAAGAAATCAGAGTACAGAAATCATATCTCATCTCTGCTAGACTGGTGCAGTGCAAACAATCTGGAACTCAATGCTGGTAAAACCAAGGAAATGGTTGTGGACTTTCATACTAAACATGTGGACCACCTACCCTTGACTATCAACAACACAGAAGTGCAGCGGGTACACAGCTCTAAGTTTCTGGGAGTGACCATCATGTCTACTGGCCACTACCGCCACTTTATCCACAACTACAGCTCCATTGCCACCTCTCTTACAGCCCTCACCTCCTCTAAGGTGACCGTCAGCTGGGCTGAAGCTGCTGAAGAGGCCTTTCAGACTCCCAAGTCTCGGTTCACCTCTGCACCCATCGTCCAAGTGCCAGATCCTGATTGTCAGTTCGTTGTGGAGGTAGATGCCTCTGACGTGGGAGTAGTTGGCCGTCTTGTCCCAAAATGGAGCCACTGGGCAGAAGCTCCACTCCTGTGCCTTTTTCTCTCTGCGACTGTCACCTGCTGAGAGAAATTATGACATTGTCAACAGGGAGCTACTGGCTGTCAAGGTGGCATTGGAGGAGTGGGGGTACTGGCTTGAGGGGACCAAACAACCCTTTTTGGTATGGACAGACCAAAAGAACCTCGAATACATCTGAACAGCCAAGAGGATGAACTAATGTCAAGCCCGTTGGTCTCTGGTGCGCAGAGACCAACGTGTCTGGCATAGACACCTACATAAAGATGTCTATGTCAGACAAAATCTTTAAAAAAAACAAGCCTGGTGGTCCCTGTTCTTCACCCGCTTCCATTTCTCCCTCTCCTACCGTCCTGGGTCCCGCAATGTTAAACCTGATGCTTTGTCTTGTCAGTTCCAGAAGGAGGAGGAAAATTATATCGTCGCGTGGACCCGCATGCTTGCCCTCCTCGCCTAACCCTGAGGTCCAATGTGCTGCAGTGGGCCCATGCCTCCGAGTTCACCTGCCACCCGGGGATCCAGAGAACCAGTACCGTCCTCCTCCAGTGGTTCTGGTGGGGCAGCCTTGAAGAAGACACAGGAGTTTGTCAATGCCTACCCAGTCTGCAACCGGCACAAACCATAACATCAGGCTCCCAGGCTGGTTTCCTGCAGCCCATCCCTGTACCGAATCGCCCTTGGTCCCACATCTCTCTGGACATGTCACAGGTCCTGCCCCCCCATCTGCCGGCAACAGCCATCCTCACGGTTGTTGACCGCTTCGGCAAGATAGACCACTCTGTCCCTTTGCCCAAAGAGACTGCCAGGTTGATTAGGGTTAGGCTCAACGGCCCTTTTGTCATAGAAAGGTTTGTCAATCCTGTGGCAGTGAGGCTCCACCTGCCCCGGTCCATGCCGGTCCACCCAACTTTCCATGTCTCCAAGGTCAAGCCAGTCCGAGAGAGACCCTTGGTTCTTGTCACTCCAATCCACCGCCTCCTCGATGGGGGTCTCACGTACACTGTTCGACGCCTTACTTGTTCCCGTCGATATGGAGAGATCTTCAGTACTTGGTCGACTGGGAGGGGTATGGTCCTGAAGAGAGGTCCTGGGAGTTACATCAGCGTCAGCCTGATGAGCCCACTCAGGCTTCCGCTCATCCTCATTGTAAAGCTCCGGAAAGCGAGGGGTTTTAAGGAGAATTCATCACATTTCAGGCTAAAACTAAAGTATTTAGAGTATTCACTGCTTTTAAGTGTAAAAATGGGTGAAATTTTACCCTGAACAGGAGTTTTTCAGCAATAAAGTTGAGATTAGAAACACAGTGAGTTCTCCTGCAGATCCTGTCTCAACAAATTCACGTATAAATCTGTCAGTGACTAATAAATGTTGGTAAGCAGTTCAAAAATATGTTAACTAGTTTTAAAAGCAGCATCAGGTTTGTTAAAATGTACATTTAGTATCTGTTGGTTTTATGTAATTTGAAATGACATTTGCACAATTTTTCACCAAAAGTAAGACTGAACGCTCCTGAAAATGTCAAATGGTGTTACTTATTGACACGATGGCAACTGACATCTAATAACCTGATCACACATTCACAGATCCAACGTTTCCATTTTAACTGCACAGACTCTGAGTTAAATAAACAGCACTGAGTCACCACCTCGGTGACTGTACTGCACTATAACACACTAAGAGTAAGAACTGAAAACACAAGAGACATTCACTTTCTAAAGGATTTATTATTTTTGGTTGCAGGGTTATCCACCTTTATATTGCAGTAGAATCAGGTTACAGTAAAGCACACAATTGTGGCAGCAAGCCTTCAAATATGCATTTGGGCTTGACGACGGGACACTTCACATTTCCCTGTGAGAGGCAGGAAGAAAAGAGTCAGACAGAAAAAGAGTCCATTATATTCATTTTATCTTTGTTCTTGTGTTTTAGTGATCAGTTGGACTGATTGTCTGTTTAAGGTCATTTACATTAATCTTTCCAGGATACTCGCAGGGGAATAATTTAGAAATCAGACTCATATATAGTGTTACTTTCTCTTTGTGTTCTCAGATACCATATAGTCCATTTTGACCTTCTAACAGTAGCTCACCCTGATGGACTTGTAAAGCATCCTGATAGCTGAGCCAACACATTTTAACACATAATTCTCACCACTATTCTCTGAAGTGCGAACCACAGAGCATCTGGATCCACACAGTGTTCCTTATCGTCTTGAGTTTTGACTCTAGAAACAGGAACCAGAAATGAAAGAATTAGACACACAAATATTATTAAGTTTGAATGAAGCCGAAGTTTCCTGAGTGTTGTTCTGGTATCATGAGGAACCTCTCAGCAGATCAGAGAGAGATGAATACAGATTTATTCACATTTAGATTCTTTAAAAACACGTTGTACTTACACAAAGGAGTGGAACCTGCAGTCCTTCCTTGGCATCTGTTCATGACACTCCTTGATGTTGAGAATTGTTGCTTTGCTGTTTTTTTCACAACATTTTAGGTCCTTACCTTCTAACAGAGAGAATCAGTGTTTTACTCATCAGCACAACAAGCATGACACACTGAGAGGTAGAGTCGAGGTTTCAGGCACAACTTCACCTACTTCTAAAGCTGCACCGAAAAGGAAACAAGTCTTAAGAGTGAAAGCTTCAGCAACACTTGTAGTTTACAACTATTTCATTATTAGACCAATGCATGCAGCTGCTTCCAGGCAGAAAAAGCATCTCCCAAACTGAAGGTGTGTTTCAGTTGCAGTTCAGTTTTAGGCCATGGGGGGGCAATCTACTAGCTGCAGGATTCAGGAGTGAAGCCAGAGCCTCAGCCTTTTTATATTTTATTTCTTTATTGTTCACATTAGCATTTAGCACAAAGTCATAATGACGTTACAGAGCAACAGTGTGAATAATATCACTCCATTACTCTGGATGTAAAACAATGCAGAAACTACAGATGAAGAAGTTTACCTTCTGATTCACAGAAGAGTGGCAAGACAGCCAGGATGAGCAGCCACATCCACACAGTCCTGCACATCTTCAAACGCTCGTGGACTCTGGATCTCAGCTGTAAACTGCTCCTGTGTTCACTTACTAACAACTCGCTCAAGTCTTTGTCTTCGCGTTGTTGTTGCATTTTATTGAGCTCAGCTGGTAACTAATCATTGGGACAGCTGGGTATAATTGAAGGGATCCTCCCCCATCTCTTCCTTTGCGCTCTCGCTTCCGGGTCGGAGGTGTTTCCCCTCACAGGTGAAGCCACGCGCTGCTGCTTCACGTCACCAGTGATTTGGTCTCTTGTCATGTTGAACCCTCCTCCAGTGTCCGAGTCAAATCTGAACGATTTTCAACTTTCATACATCATAAAAATGGTGTTTTTCATGGGATTGGCTCAAGGTCTCATAATATCCTCCACACGAGGCATTTACATATAAAACTGTTGATTTCCACATTCAGTGCATTTTGACTGGTTGACTCCAAAGGAAATGAATATGGTCATTCATCAGGTGGAAAACATCCATATACACCCCCCCCCCCACCACATGAACCACATATTTCAGAGTGAACAAATAAAAGCAATAAAACAACATAAAGTGTGTTAGTAAGGTGTTTGGCCACCAGAGCGTGAAGGTTTACCCGGCGGTACGAGGGGCCGCAGTCATTCAGTCCCCTCAGTGTTTGGTGTCCAGTATGGTGTTCAAGGTGGTCCTCAGAGTACTGTCCCTTCACCTCCTGTGTCTGAGATGGGTGAGATGCTAACGCGTATATATATAATATATAAATAAAGCTGCCTTGCCTTATTGACGATGGCGACCGACAGCTGATAGTAACCTGATTGGCTGATCACACATTCATTCACAGATCCAACGTTTCCATTTTAACTGCACAGACTCTGAGTTACATAAACAGCACTGAGTCACCACCTCTTTGACTGACTGCACTATAACACACTAAGAGTAAGAATTAAAATCACAAGAGACACTCACTTTCTAAATGATTTATTATTTTTGGTTGCAGGATTATTTCCCTCCAAAAAAAGCAAAGCTGTGCCTGAAACATGTTCAGTTATCTATATTTATCTATCTTTATATTGCAGTAAAAGCAGGAAGCAGTAAATGATCAGAAATGATTCTGGCAGCTGTTTTTATTCCATGTCGACTTTGTTCAGGACTTCAAATCTGCGTTTGGGCGGGATGATGGAAGGACAGTTCAGACCCTGTGAGAGAGGCAGAAAGAAAAGATTCATGAAATATAGTGTTACCTTCTAACAGTAGCTCACCCTGATGGACTTGTAAAGCATCCTGATAGCTGAGCCAACACATTTTAACACATAATTCTCACCTCATTGATAAGATGTTTGAGCCACTGAGCATCTGGCTTCACACAGTATTGCTTATTGTCTGGAGTTATGATCCTAGAAACAGGAACCAGAAATGAAAGAATTAGACATTTGTTATGTTGCTGCTACACACAACACCTCATTAAATATTATTAAGTTTGAATGAAGCTGAAGTTTCCTGAGTGTTGTTCTGGTATCATGAGGAACCTCTCAGCAGATCAGAGAGATGAATACAGATTTATTCACATTTAGATTCTTTAAAAACACGTTGTACTTACAGAAAGGCGTGGAACCTGCAGTCCTTTCTTGGCTTCTGTTCGTAACACTCCTTGATGTCGGGAATTCTTGCATTGCTGCTGCTTGTGCAGCATTTTAGGTGCAGCTTCGGACGTCTTTCTAACAGAGAGAGAATCAGTGTTTTACTCATCAGCACAACAAGCATGACACACTGAGAGGTAGAGTCGAGGTTTCTGGCACAACTTCACCTACTTCTAAAGCTGCACCGAAAAGGAAACAAGTCTTAAAAAGAGTGAAAGCGTCAGCAACACTTGTAGTTTACAACTATTTCATTATTAGACCAATGCATGCAGCTGCTTCCAGGCAGAAAAAGCATCTCCCAATTATACTCATAAATGTGATGGTGTGAAGCAGTAATGTAGGACTGTGTGATTTATTCCTGTTTGGGGTTTTTGTGCCTTCATTTGTTGCATTTAGCACAAAGTCATAATGACGTTACAGAGCAACAGTGTGAATAATATCACTCCATTACTCTGTATGTAAAACAATGCAGAAACTACAGATGAAGAAGTTTACCTTCTGATTCACAGAAGAGTGGCAAGACAGCCAGGATGAGCAGCCACATCCACACAGTCCTGCACATCTTCAAACGCTCGTGGACTCTGGATCTCAGCTGTAAACTGCTCCTGTGTTCACTTACTAACAACTCGCTCAAGTCTGATAATAAGTGAAGCAGAGAGGTGTGATCTTAAATACTGCTTCACAAAAAAGAGAAACTATCATTATCGAGTACCAATGACTCACCCAGAGTCTAACCGTAACCCCAGAGTTCAGCGGTTCAACGCCTTCATCATGAGGAGCCAACTCCCTGATTTCTTGAAAAACGTTAAACGTAAATGAAAGAAAAAAGGAAGTTGTTTCCACAATCTTTCTAAATATTACTGTGTCCTCAGACAGGTCAGATGTGAACGTGCTTTATATATAATAGGTACATTTATTATTCCAATGTGTCAACATGGCAGAAACTTTTTATCAGTAGAAGAAAAGTGTGTGTGTGTGATCATCTTCTATGTTTCAGCGTTACCGTGTTTTTAGTATCAAAGTCTTTTTGTTCCTATACTTCCACCACAGAGAAACAGGAAACACTAAGAGGGAATCTGATGCTAAACACACTGTAACTGTGTCAGATATCACTGATATGACTAACTCACACTGTTACCATAGTAACTATAATAACTATAGTAACTCACACTGATGAAGCTCAATAGAAGCTGATCAGAGACTTTAAATGAAACAATCCTCCATCACTGAACACTGGAAGCACATCTGAAGTTTATTAACCTTCCTGTCGTCCTCCCGGGTCACATTGACCCATCTGTTTCAACTGTTCTGTCCTTCTTTCCTTCCTTCCTTCCTTCCTTCCATCTGTCCTTCCTCTCTCCTTCTCTCTTTCCTCCCTTCCTTAATCCCCCTTTCTTCCTTCCTTCTGTCCTTCCTTCCTCCCCACCTTCCTCTCTTTCTTCTTCTGTCTTTTCCTAACGTTTAGAACTGAGCATAGACTACAACGTTAAAATAAAACAAATAGCCACGTGTGAGTGAGATGATTAGTGAGAGAGAGAGAGACAGAGACAGACAGAGACACACAGAGAGAGAGAGAGAGACAGAGAGAGAGAGAGACAGAGAGAGAGAGAGACAGAGAGAGAGAGAGACAGAGAGAGAAAGAGACAGAGAGAGAGAGAGACACAGAGAGAGAGAGAGACACAGAGAGAGAGAGAGACAGAGAGAGAGAGAGAGAGACATAGAGAGAGAGAGAGAGAGAGAGAGAGACACAGAGAGAGAGAGAGAGAGAGAGAGAGAGAGAGAGAGACAGATTTTCAAACCAACATTTATTTATCAGTAAACATTCTGTATAAAAACAGATTACATCATATTAACATAGAGTCCATCTACACAGACATCATAATGAGTTCAGCACTCGTCCAAACACTAACTGCTCATCAACCACAGAGCAGAGCAGCTCCTCATAAGTCCAGACCTGCTGGTCTGAGCTGCTCTGTAAAAACTGAACTCTACCAGCAGTCTGGACTTCACCATGTTCTTAAACACAGGAAGCACATCAATGCTTAAGTCTTCCTCCACCTTCCTCCTGCCACTCACATACACCGCCATCTTTGCCTGTCCTAACACAAAGTTTAAAAGTTGACATTTGTCCTTCTGTTGGCGAGTGTATTTAAAACCACAAATAAAAACCTGCTTGGTAAAAACTTCTCCACCCTTGGTAAAAACTTCTCCACCCTTGGTAAAAACTTCTCCACACTTGGTAAAAACTTCTCCACCCTTGGTAAAAACTTCTCCACCCTTGGTAAAAACTCCTCCACCCTTGGTAAAAACTTCTCCACCCTTGGTAAAAACTTCTCCACCCTTGGTAAAAACTTCTCCACCCTTGGTAAAAACATTGTGTAACAGTGTGAACAGAGGTGTGAGCCGTGAACAGTGTCTCCCTGAGACTGCAGAAGGGACAGCTGTCCTCTACAGCAGGATTCATCACTGCGATAAAAGAGTTCACGGCTAAGATGCCATGGAGGATCCTCCACTGCAGGTCCCCATGCCTCTTAGTGAGAGGAGGTTTATATAAAGACCTCCATGCCGGCCTTACATCAGGATGCAGGTTCAGGTAAGCCCTCCATGGGGTGTCACTGCGCCCATTCAGTGTCCTCCTGTTCAAAGTCTCCACCAGCAGCTGGTACAGAGTCTTTCCTGAGGCGTCCTCCATAGAAGCACCTCCAGAGTGAACAGGTCCAAGGAACACACCAGAGCACTCTTTAAAATCAGGGACCAGTGTGATGGCAGGATACGGGTCAGAACTGTTTGGCAGCAGTGCACCGTCACAGAAGTCGGTCAACATTGAGACCTGATGTCCAGTCAGCTTCTGCTTCCAGTGCCTCAGTACCTGACCCGCGACCCGTGTTGACCTTAACCCCAGCCGAGCAGCCAGTCCAGCAGGATCCTCCAGCCGAGGTCCAGCCAGCTCCACCACCTGCCCCAGAGTGGAAAGTCCTGCAGGGTGAAGCATCCTGGACAGAGTGGGTCCAGCCCAGCCTGGACAGTCCAACAATCCTCCACACAGCACAGGTTCCCTGGGAGGCCAGTACAGAGAGCCTGTCTGTCCCTGCCTCTGCTTCCTCAGCAGAGTCCACACAGAAAACACACTTTTGTAAAACTCTGGCAGAGATAAAGTTCTCATCCTCTCTGAATCCATGAGGAACAGATGCAGATCCAGTCCCAGACCACCAAACCGCCGCATGATGCAGCAGGACAAGGGTCTCCACACCAGGTCTGTCGGCCCAGGGAGCAGTCTTTGTCTGAACTGGAGGCGGAAGGTGGCGCCCCTGCTGGCCAGATGGACCAGGCCCTGCCCTCCTTCCTCCTTTGTTAAAAAGAGGACACTCTGAGGAACCCAGTGTAACCTGTCCCAAAAAAAATCAACTAAAACCCTCTGGACCTGAGACAGAAGAGACAGTGGGGGATCAACACAGGCCAACCGGTGCCACAGAGCAGAGGAAACAAGATTGTTTACAATTAAAACCCGACCTCGGTAAGACAGGCTTTTAACAGTCCATGTCCACTTCATTAGTCTTCCCTTTACCTGCTCTAAAACATTTTCCCAATTTTTCTTTAAAAACACTTTGTTGCCTAAAAACACTCCTAGATACTTGAGTCCTCCGCTCTTCCATACTAGACCACCAGGTAGCCTGAGTCGATCCCCCAGCCTGTCCCCCACCATGACAGCCTCACTCTTCTCCCAATTTACTTTGGCTGAGGAGATGCAGCCAAAGTGATGTACCGTCTGCTCTAAAATGTTGATGTCATGCTGAGAATTGACCATGACAATGACATCATCAGCATATGCGGCAGTGGCTCGATGGCCAGAGAGTACAGCATGCCTGAGAGGGGACAGCCCTGTCTGACCCCTCTCTGAACACTGAACGGGGCACTCAGACCTCCATTAATTTTTAGTACACTCGCAATGTCACTGTACAGAACCTGGATCTTGGCTATGAGACCTGGGCTGAACCCAAAAGCAGCTAAGACTAGCCACAGGTACTGGTGTTCAACCCGGTCAAAAGCCTTTTCCTGGTCCATTGAAATCAGACCAGTATCTACAGCCAATGAGCCAGATACCTCCAAAACATCACGAATTAAAGTGACATTGTCACTTATTAGCCTGCCGGGCACACAGTAAGTCTGGTCAGTGTGGACAACAGAAGCCATCACCCCTCTCAGTCTGGTGGCCAGGACCTTGGACAGGTCTCCAGTTTTTTAGCTCCTGCAGGTCTCCTTTCTTTGGCAGCAGGGTGATGACCGCCCTCCTGCAACTCAGAGGCAGCCGTCCTGTTTCCAGGCTGCTTGAGATGACTTCCAGCAGGTCCTCACCCAGTACTGACCAGAACGACTTATATAAGTCTACAGGTAGGCCATCTAGGCCTGGAGCTCTGCCACTCTGTAGACTCATCAGAGCCGCGTACAGTTCAGGAAGCGTTAGCGGAGACTCCAGCATGTCATTGTCCTCAGCATCTACCTGAGGGAGACCAGTGAGGAAGCTACTGCACATTGGTGGGTTTGATGTGTATTCACTCCTAAACAGGTCCTTGTAGTAGCTGGCTGCCTCCTGATCCCAGCAGAGTCTGAGACCACAGAGCCACCGCCAGATCGTAAGGAGTGAACCACCTTCCTCTGACCATTCCTCTTCTCCAGACCAAAGAAAAACTGAGAGGGGGCGTCCATCTGGGAAACGTTAAGAAAACGTGACCTGACCAGAGCTCCCTGTGCTGCAATGCCCAGCAGGTTGGCCAGAGCCGACTTTTTGGATTTGAGGGAATCTAAAAGCCCTCGATCTCCTGTAGAATCTACCAAACCCTGCAGTTCTACCACCTGAATCTCCAGGTCCTTCATAGATCTGGTTAAGTCTCTGGTGACATTGCGAGTGAACTGCTGACACAACTGTTTGACCTGAGACTTGCCAAAATCCCACCACTGCTGCACACAGTTAAAATCAAGCTTACATTGTCTGTGAGCAACCCAAAAACACTCAAAAGCTGCTCTAAAATCCTTGCTATGCAGTAAAGTGCTGTTAAAATGCCAGTAGGCACTCTGCAAACGCACATTCTTTATTAACACAGAGCCATAAACAAGGCAGTGGTCAGAGAAACCCACTGGGTTAATGTGACAACTGTTAAAAATGTTCGCGTGATGTCTAAAACTGTACAGTCGGTCCAACCTGGCCAGAGAGATCTTGTTGTCCCTACAATGACTCCAGGTGTACTGCCGGTGAAGGCCATGAAAAGCTCTCCACACATCTGATAACTCATGTGCCTCAGTCAACTCTCTGAACCTGCGTGATGAAGCAGGATGAGGCTCATCATGGTTTCTGTCCAGTGCTGCATTTTCAGTACAATTAAAATCCCCCCTTAAACACAAAAACTCCTCACTGCTGCAGTCCCTGATAACATTACATAGATGTTCTAGTAATGTTACTCTTTCTACTCCAGTAGTTGGAGCATAAACACAAATAAAAGCTATGCTAACCTGCTCAAACTGAGCTTTGATCTTCAGTAATCGGCCTGCAATCACTTCCTCCACAGTGAAGGAAGCAGGCAAGAAGCTCCTGGAGAACACAATCCCCACTCCTCCACTACAGCTGGACTTATGGCTCAGGATGACCTCCCCATTAAATCCCCTCCTCCAGTCACTCTCATTGTCTGAGGTGCTGTGTGTCTCCTGAACCATCATGACATCAATGTGTTTTACCTCCATCAGTTTAAAAAGAGCAGCTCTCTTACCATCCTCTCTAGCTCCATTAATATTCAAGGTGCCTGTTTTAAATTCACACATGGAGAGAGATGAAAGGAAAACACAAGAAAAAAACACAACAGTAAATAAGAACTAGAAAATTCCAGGGAAATTTTGAGTGCCACGGGGCTACTGCCGGGACGAGTACAAGATTTATTTCCACTGTTCAAAAGTCACCCTGATCATATAACACTAAGTAACTTTTACTGTGGCAGTATTAAGTACATCTTACTGGTCAGTATCAAGTGTAACAGTAGATGTAAGCAGAGAGTAGCACACAGAGCACAAGGCAGTAGCAACATGCACTAACTCTAAGCACTACAACACAGTGTGTACACACACACACACACACACACACACACACACACACACACACACACACACACACACACACACACACACACACACACACACACACACACACACACCAGCCTGCATTTGAGCAGTAAGACTGTCAATATAATTCATATGTATATATAGAGAGAGTATCAATACTAGCTCGGCCGCTACCTCAGTTAACTGGCAAGACAGACAGACAGGTAGAATTAGCCAATCACAAACAAGTAGGTCAGATTCTGCCCAGCAACAGGTTGCCAAGGTCAGCTAAGGTCCTACGGTTGCTACGGCGATTTCAGGATCTGCCTTGAAAAATGTCTCAAAATTCTAAAGGATTTGGCTTCTGACAAGGTCCCGAACAATTGCAAACTGTGAGAAAAACGTAACTCCTGTCCAAAAACCGAAAACACCGTGAGAGACACAGAAGCCGGCAGATTCTGACAGTGTTTATTTTATTCACATATTCCTTAAAATGAGCGAGTAAGCTCAGTGTGAACACAGAGTGAGATTCTTTTGAAAAAAGAAGACGATTACATTAGGTTTAATGAGGAGCAAGACAGGTATTGCCACCGGTCTTGGCCCCCCCGTTTAAATTTTGTGCAGACCCCGCCTGTCAAAGTCACATTTTATGAATCCCAACACCTATGTCTACATTTTGACAAAAAATTATTTGTCTCCTTTTCACGGTTTGGCCGTGAGCTCGAGTTAAAAATAAAAATTAAGGTTATATTTTACTGCTTCTCACACTCTAGCTAACTGCTGCTTCCACTCTAACTTTGAAGAAAAAGTGATTTCCACTCCTCGTTTGACTGCTCATAGTCTGAAAAGTTTACATGTTATGTAAAAACAGTTTGGTATTTTTCCAGAGAGGACAAGTTTTCCTCCGTTTTAAAGTTTGAATCACGTTTCTACGTGCACGTATGAGAGAGCTAGGTGACTCTGAAAAAAGGTGAAAAAAGGTGAAATTTTTGGGTTTTTTCAAAAAATTCCCATTCATTTCCAATGGAGAAATCTCCCGGTTTTTTGGGAATAACTTTGGGAAACTTTGGAATTTCAACACCAAAAGTCATAGCACCCCTCCCCCGATCGAGCCGCACGTTTTGATGTATATATTGTCAGGGTTTTCTCAAAGCTGCGGGAGGAGTTACGCGCCGAAAAACGGCGGAAGAAGAATAATAAGTATGGAGAAGAGTAATAGTCTCTCCAGCTTCTGGAGTGGAGTGCCTCGGAGCTAGAACCCGTGGCACTAACTAAAAAACCTAAAAATCATCATGAAGTTTAGTCGTTCTTATCTTTTGTACCAGTTTCTTAAGTCTGTGGACTTCCTGTTCAGAGATGACATCATCCCCTAAGTTCGCAGATTTTAAGGTCAGGGGCCTCGCTGATTTCACAAAGAGTTTAAGATCAGGAAAAAAAATTTCTAGTTTCACTAATCTGTGACCTTTGGTTTCTCTGAGAAACTTTGTAATCTCAGCAGGAGAATAGTGACTCTGCTGGTCCTCCTGTGTCAAAGAGAGGTCACTCTCTGACTCAGCTGGAGGTTTTCCTGCTTTCAGTCCTTGCTGAACTTTCAGTGACTTGGCCCTGCTATGAACAGGTTCCTGATGTTTCCTCTTTTGTGACACTTTCAGTAAATCATCATCAGACATTTCCTCATCTTCAAAATAGTCATTCTCTGATGACTCCGCACTGTGTGTGTGGGGGGGGGATGGGGGGGGGGGGCGGGGTGAGGGGTGTGAGGGGATTTCTCAGCATATATAATCAGACTCTGTTTGTAACACTCGCTGTTCTGGACGATGTGATTAAAGTCAAATATCGCGATACTTTTGACCAAATACCGGGATATCATTATCACATTAACACTAATGTAGAGATGACTGTTGGTGCTTTCACTAAATATTAATATAATAATATTAATATATTATACTAAAGAAAAAGAGAAGGAGGGAAGGAAGGAGAGAGGAAAGAAGAAAGGAGGGAGGAAAGAAAGAGAGAAGGAGGGAAGGAAGGAAAGGAGGGAAAGAGGAAGGAAGGAAGGAAGGAAAGGAGGGAAGAAGGAAAGAAGGAAGAAGGAAGGAAAGGAGGGAGGAAGGAAGGAGAGAGGAAGGAAAGGAAAGGAGAGAGGAAAGAAGAAAGGAGGGAGGATAGAAAGAGAGAAGGAGGGAAGGGAGGAAAGGAGGGAAAGAGGAAGGAAAGGAGGGAGGAAGGAAAGAGAGAAGGAGGGAAGGAAGGAAAGGAGGGAAAGAGTAAGGACCGTAACCGTAACGCAGCATTTAAAACCAGGAAAAGATTCTCTCTTCTTCTCCATTGACTTGTATAGAGACGGTCGCCCCCTGGTGGCCTTTTGATAGAATGCAGCTCTAAGTTACTTCCGCATTGGCTTCTTTTCGGTGGACAGGAACTCCCCGCCTGGGTCTAACCAAGTCACTGTCTCGGGGTCGGTTCGGCCCTGAAAAGTTCCTGGGTGGGGCTTAAGGTTTACTCGGTGCTGATTGGGTATACTCAAAGTGGGATGTGGCGTCAACAGAAAGCGCCAAAATAAGCGACAGAAGAAGAACAGTAGTAGAAAACATCTACACTGCTGGAAAAAAGTTTATAACGTCCACTGCCATGTACACGAACACACAAACCAGAAACACGGCAACCAGCTCAGCTCCTCCATGTTTACCTCCTCGTTGTCAATTTCTTTGTTATGTTTTCGGTGAGTCGCCTCTGTGGCATCACAGTCAGAGTCCGGTGGGTCCTATCTGAGTCCTACTCTGCTGTGGAAACACAACAGCTGAGAGGGCCGAGGTTCCTGCAGTGGAAAAGAACCGCTACTCCATTCCTCTCATCGGCTCTGCATTCGGGCTGCTCCAGGGGGCAACTGTCTTTACCAAGATCAACTTCCACAATGTCTACTATCTCTATCGGATCCGGGAGGGCGATGAGTGGAAGATCGCCCTCGACATCCTTCCACTGGATATTATGAATATCTGGTGATGCCTTCTGGTCTTACTAGTGCCCCTGCTGTGTTCCAGGCATTGGTTAATGACGTGCTAAGGGATATGCTGACTCACTCTTTGTTTGACTACTTGGATGACATCTTCATCTTCTACAAGTCCTGTGAGGACATGTTCACCATGTCCAGAGTGTCCTGCAGCGCCTCCTCAAAAACTCCCTTTTTGTCAAAGCTGAGAAGTGCAAGTTCAATGTTCCTTCAGTCTCCTTCCTGAGGTATATCTTGGCACAAGGTAGTGTGCAGATGGACCTGCCTAAGGTATCAGCAATTACCTCCTGGCCAGTTCTGGACTCCCGCAAGCAGCTGCAGCAGCTCCTGGGATTTGCCAGCTTCTACCGCCACTTTATCCACAACTACAGCTCCATTGCCACCCCTCTTACAGCCCTCACCTCCTCTAAGGTGACCGTCAGCTGGGCTGAAGCTGCTGAAGAGGCCTTTCAGACTCCCAAGTCTCGGTTCACCTCTGCACCCATCGTCCAAGTGCCAGATCCTGATTGTCAGTTCGTTGTGGAGGTAGATGCCTCTGACGTGGGAGGGGTTGGCCGTCTTGTCCCAACTTGCAGCCACTGGGCAGAAGCTCCACTCCTGTGCCTTTTTCTCTCTGCGACTGTCACCTGCTGAGAGAAATTATGACATTGTCAACAGGGAGCTACTGGCTGTCAAGGTGGCATTGGAGGAGTGGGGGTACTGGTTTTTGAGGGGACCAAACAACCCTTTTTGGTATGGACAGACCAAAAGAACCTTGAATACATCTGAACAGCCAAGAGGATGAACTAATGTCAAGCCCGTTGGTCTCTGGCGCGCAGAGACCAACGTGTCTGGCATAGACACCTACATAAAGATGTCTATGCCAGACAAAATCTTTAAAAAAAAGAAGCCTGGTGGTCCCTGTTCTTCACCCGCTTCCATTTCTCCCTCTCCTACCGTCCTGGGTCCCGCAATGTTAAACCTGATGCCTTGTCTCGTCAGTTCCAGAGAGAGGAGGAAAATTACATCGTCGCGTGGACCCGCATGCTTGCCCTCCTCGCCTAACCCTAACCCTAACCCTGAGGTCCAATGTGCTGCAGTGGGCCC
Organism: Scomber japonicus; assembly: GCF_027409825.1. Taxonomy (NCBI): domain Eukaryota; kingdom Metazoa; phylum Chordata; class Actinopteri; order Scombriformes; family Scombridae; genus Scomber; species Scomber japonicus. The sequence continues at coordinate 819,315 of NC_070593.1, forward strand.
ATGCCTCCAAGCTCACCTGCCACCCGGGGATCCAGAGAACCTGTACCGTCCTCCTCCAGTGGTTCTGGTGGGCCAGCCTTGAAGAAGACACACAGGAGTTTGTCAATGCCTACCCAGTCTGCAATCGGCACAAACCATAACATCAGGCTCCCAGGCTGGTTTCCTGCAGCCCATCACTGTGCCGAATCGCCCTTGGTCCCACATCTCTGGACATGTCACAGGTCCTGCCCCCCCATCTGCCGGCAACACAGCCATCCTCACGGTTGTTGACCGCTTCGGCAAGATAGACCACTCTGTCCCTTTGCCCAAACTTCCCTTGGCCAAAGAGACTGCCAGGTTGGTTAGGGTTAGACTCAATGGCCCTTTTGTCATAGAAAGGTTTGTCAATCCTGTGGCGGTGAGGGTCCACCTGCCCCGGTCCACCCAACTTTCCATGTCTCCAAGGTCAAGCCAGTCCGAGAGAGACCCTTGGTTCTCCAATCCACCGCCTCCTCGCTTCATCGATGGGGGTCTCACGTACACTGTTCGACGCCTCACTTGTTCCCGTCGTTATGGGAGAGATCTCCAGTACTTGGTCGACTGGGAGGGGTATGGTCCTGACGAGAGGTCCTGGGAGTTACATCAGCGGCAGCCTGATGAGCCCACTCGGGCTTCCGCTCATCCTCATTGTAAAGCGAGGGGTTTTAAGGAGAATTCATCAAATTTCAGGCTAAAAACGAAGTATTTAGAGTATTCACTGCTTTTAAGTGTAAAAATGGGTGAAATTTTACCCTGGACAGCAGTTTTTCAGCAATAAGGTTGAGATTAGAAACACAGCGAGTTCTCCTGCAGATCCTGTCTCAACAAATTCACGTATAAGTCTGTCAGTGACTAATAAATGTAGTTAGAGTTCAAATATGTTAAAACTAGTTTCAAAAGTAGCATCAGGTTTGTTAAAATGTACATTTAGTATCTGTTGGTTTTATGTCATTTGAAATGACATTGCACCATTTTTCACCAAAAGATAGACTGAATGCTCTTGAAAATGTCAAATGGTGTTACTTTTTGACACGATGGCAACTGACATTTAACCTGATCACATTCATTCACAGATCCAACGTTTCCATTTTAACTGCACAGACTCTGAGTTACATAAACAGCACCGAGTCACCACCTCTGTGACTGTACTGCACTATAACACACTAAGAGTAAGAACTGAAAACACAAGAGACATTCACTTTCTAAAGGATTTATTATTTTTGGTTGCAGGGTTATCCATCTTTATACTGCAGTAGAATCAGGTTACAGTAAAGCACACAATTGTGGCAGCAAGCCTTCAAATATGCATTTGGGCTTGACGACGGGACACTTCACATTTCCCTGTGAGAGAGGCAGGAAGAAAAGAGTCAGACAGAAAAAGAGTCCATTATATTCATTTTATCTTGTTCTTGTGTTTTAGTGATCAGTTGGACTGATTGTCTGTTTAAGGTCATTTACATTAATCTTTCCAGGATACTCGCAGGGGAATAATTTAGAAATCAGACTCATAATATATAGTGTTACTTTCTCTTTGTGTTCTCAGATACCATATAGTCCATTTTGACCTTCTAACAGTAGCTCACCCTGATGGCCTTGTAAAGCATCCTGATAGCTGAGCCAACACATAATTCTCACCATTATTCTCTGAAGTGCGAACCACAGAGCACCTGGATCCACACAGTGTTCCTTATCGTCTTGAGTTTTGACTCTAGAAACAGGAACCAGAAATGAAAGAATTAGACACACAAATATTATTAAGTTTGAATGAAGCTGAAGTTTCCTGAGTGTTGTTCTGGTATCATGAGGAACCTCTCAGCACATCTGAGAGAGATGAATACAGATTTATTCACATTTAGATTCTTTAAAAACACGTTGTACTCACACAAAGGAGTGGAACCTGCAGTCCTTCCTTGGCATCTGTTCATGACACTCCTTGATGTCGGTAATAGTTGCTTTGCTGTTTTTTTCACAACATTTTAGGTCCTTATGTTCTAACAGAGAGAGAATCAGTGTTTTACTCATCAGCACAACAAGCATGACACACTGAGAGGTAGAGTCGAAGTTTCTGGCACAACTTCACCTACTTCTAAAGCTGCACCGAAAAGGAAACAAGTCTTAAAAAGAGTGAAAGCTTCAGCAACACTTGTAGTTTACAACTATTTCATTATTAGACCAATGCATGCAGCTGCTTCCAGGCAGAAAAAGCATCTCCCAAACTGAAGGTGTTTCAGTTGCAGTTCAGTTTTAGGCCATGGGGGGGCGATCTACTAGCTGCAGGATTCAGGAGTGAAGCCAGAGCCTCAGCCTTTTTATATTTTATTTCTTTATTGTTCACATTAGCATTTAGCACAAAGTCATAATGACGTTACAGAGCAACAGTGTGAATAATATCACTCCATTACTCTGTATGTAAAACAATGCAGAAACTACAGATGAAGAAGTTTACCTTCTGATTCACAGAAGAGTGGCAAGACAGCCAGGATGAGCAGCCACATCCACACAGTCCTGCACATCTTCAAACGCTCGTGGACTCTGGATCTCAGCTGTAAACTGCTCCTGTGTTCACTTACTAACAACTGGCTCAAGTCTTTGTCTTCGCGTTGTTGCCGCATTTTATTGAGCTCAGCTGGTAACTAATCATTGGGACAGCTGGGTATAATTGAAGGGATCCTCCCCCATCTCTTCCTTTGCGCTCTCGCTTCCGGGTCGGAGGTGTTTCCCCTCACAGGTGAAGCCACGCGCTGCTGCTTCACGTCACCAGTGATTTGGTCTCTTGTCATGTTGAACCCTCCTCCAGTGTCCGAGTCAAATCTGAACGATTTTCAACTTTCATACATCATAAAAATGGTGTTTTTCATGGGATTGGCTCGAGCCCTCATAATATCCTCCACACGAGGCATCTACATATAAAATAGATGACTTCCACATTCAGTGCGTTTTGACTGGTTGACTCCACAGGAAATGAATATGGTCATTCATCAGGTGGAAAACATCCATATACACACACCCATTCACCCAAACATCCAACCCCCCCCCCCCCCCACCACATGAACTACATATTTCAGACTGAACAAATAAAAGCAATAAAACAACATAAAGTGTGTTAGTGAGGTGTTTGGCCACCAGAACAACTTTCTTTTCTTGATGTTAGAGCAGAGGAGATCCAGTGGGAGCGTGAAGGTTTACCCGGCGGTACGAGGGGCCGCAGTCATTCAGTCCCCTCAGTGTTTGGTGTCCAGTATGGTGTTCAAGGTGGTCCTCAGAGTACTGTCCCTTCACCTCCTGTGTCTGAGATGGGTGAGATGCTAACGCGTATATATAATATATAAATAAAGCTGCCTTGCCTTATTGACGATGGCGACTGACAGCTGATAGTAACCTGATTGGCTGATCACACATTCATTCACAGATCCAACGTTTCCATTTTAACTGCACAGACTCTGAGTTACATAAACAGCACTGAGTCACCTCCTCTGTGACTGTACTGCACTATAACACACTAAGAGTAAGAATTAAAATCACAAGAGACACTCACTTTCTAAATGATTTATTATTTTGGTTGCAGGATTATTTCCCTCCAAAAAAAGCAAAGCTGTGCCTGAAACATGTTCAGTTATCTATATTTATCTATCTTTATATTGCAGTAAAAGCAGGAAGCAGTAAATGATCAGACATGATTCTGGCAGCTGTTTTTATTCCATGTCGACTTTGTTCAGGACTTCAAATCTGCGTTTTGGTTAGGTAATGATGACGGGAGGACACTTCAGACCCTGTGAGAGAGACAGAAAGAAAAGATTCATGAAATATAGTGTTACCTTCTAACAGTAGCTCACCCTGATGGACTTGTAAAGCATCCTGATAGCTGAGCCAACACATTTTAACACATAATTCTCACCTCATTGATAAGATGTTTGAGCCACTGAGCATCTGGGTCCACACAGTATTGCTTATTGTCTTGAGTTATGACCCTAGAAACAGGAACAAGAAATGAAATAATTAGACATTTGTTATGTTGCTGCTACACACAACACCTCATTAAATATTATTAAATTCAATTTGAATGAAGCTGAAGTTTCCTGAGTGTTGTTCTGGTATCATGAGGAACCTCTCAGCAGATCAGAGAGAGATGAATACAGATTTATTCACATTTAGATTCTTTAGAAACACGTTGTACTTACAGAAAGGCGTGTAATCTGCAGTCATCTCTTGGCATCTGTTCGAAACACGCCTTGATGTTGCGAATTCTTGCATTGCTGCTGCTTGTGCAGCATTTTAGGTCCAGCTTCGGACGTCTTTCTAACAGAGAGAATCAGTGTTTTACTCATCAGCACAACAAGCATGACACACTGAGAGGTAGAGTCGAGGTTTCTGGCACAACTTCACCTACTTCTAAAGCTGCACCGAAAAGGAAACAAGTCTTAAAAAGAATGAAAGCTTCAGCAACACTTGTAGTTTACAACAATTTCATTATTAGACCAATGTGGCTGCGAGCCGGATCACATTGATCTATAATAATAAAGTTGTTCTATACTACACACTGAGAGGTTCCCAGACCATATGATTGGTCCACAAATACTTCTTTATTCAGACAGACATCAGGCTGTGACGAAGTTTTAATTGAAGACTCTGCAGCTGCTTCCAGGCAGAAAAAGCATCTCCCAATTATACTCATAGATGTGATGGTGTGAAGCAGTAATGTAGGACTGTGTGATTTATTCCTGTTTGTAGTTTTTGTGCCTTCATTTGTTGCATTTAGCACAAAGTCATAATGACGTTACAGAGGAACAGTGTGAATAATATCACTCCATTACTCTGTATGTAAAACAATGCAGAAACTACAGATGAAGAAGTTTACCTTCTGATTCACAGAAGAGTGGCAAGACAGCCAGGACGAGCAGCCACATCCACACAGTCCTGCACATCTTCAAACGCTCGTGGACTCTGGATCTCAGCTGTAAACTGCTCCTGTGTTCACTTACTAACAACTCGCTCAAGTCTGATAATAAGTGAAGCAGAGAGGTGTGATCTTAAGTACTGCTTCACAAAAAAGAGAAACTATCATTATCGAGTACCAATGACTCACCCAGAGTCTAACCGTAACCCCAGAGTTCAGCGGTTCAACGCCTTCATCATGAGGAGCCAACTCCCTGATTTCTTGAAAAACTTTAAACGTAAATGAAAGAAAAAAGGAAGTTGTTTCCACAATCTTTCTAAGTATTACTGTGTCCTCAGACAGGTCAGATGTGAACGTGCTTCATATATAATAGTTAGTATTCCAATGTGTCAACATGGCAGAAACTTTTTATCAGTAGAAGAAAAGTGTGTGTGTGTGATCATCTTCTATGTTTCAGCGTTACAGTGTTTTTAGTATCAAAGTCTTTTTGTTCCTATACTTCCACCACAGAGAAACAGGAATCACTGAGAGGGAATCTGATGCTAAACACACTGTAACTGTGTCAGATATCACTGATATGACTAACTCACACTGTTACCATAGTAACTATAATAACTATAGTAACTCACACTGATGAAGCTCAATAGAAGCTGATCAGAGACTTTAAATGAAACAATCCTCCATCACTGAGCACTGGAAGCACATCTGAAGTTTATTAACCTTCCTGTCGTCCTCCCGGGTCAAATTGACCCATCAGTTTCGACTGTTCCTTCCTTCTTTCCTTCCTTCCTTCCTTCCTTCCATCTGTCCTTCCTCTCTCCTTCTCTCTTTCCTCCCTTCCTTCATCCCCCTTTCTTCCTTCCTTCTGTCCTTCCTTCCTCCCCACCTTCCTCTCTTTCTTCTTCTGTCTTTTCCTAACGTTTAGAACTGAGCATAGACTATAACGTTAAAATAAAACAAATAGCCACGTGTGAGTGAGATGATTAGTGAGAGAGAGAGAGACAGAGACAGAGAGACACAGAGAGACACAGAGAGAGAGAGAGAGACAGAGAGAGAGAGAGACAGAGAGAGAGAGAGAGAGAGAGACAGAGAGAGAGAGAGAGAGAGAGAGAGAGACAGAGAGAGAGAGAGAGAGAGAGAGAGACAGAGAGAGAGAGAGACAGAGAGAGAGAGAGAGAGAGAGACAGAGACAGAGAGAGACAGAGAGAGACAGATTTTCAAACCAACATTTATTTATCAGTAAACATTCTGTATAAAAACAGATTACATCATATTAACATAGAGTCCATCTACACAGACATCATAATGAGTTCAGCACTCGTCCAAATACTAACTGCTCATCAACCACAGAGCAGAGCAGCTCCTCATAAGTCCAGACCTGCTGAAACCTCTGCAGGTCCTGAGCTGCTCTGTAAAAACTGAACTCTACCAGCAGTCTGGACTTCACCATGTTCTTAAAAACAGGAAGCACATCAATGCTTAAGTCTTCCTCCACCTTCCTCCTGCGAATCACATACACCGCCATCTTTGCCTGTCCTAACACAAAGTTTAAAAGTTGACATTTGTCCTTCTGCTGGCGAGTGTATTTAAAACCACAAATAAAAACCTGCTTGGTAAAAACTTCTCCACCCTTGGTAAAAACTTCTCCACCCTTGGTAAAAACTTCTCCACCCTTGGTAAAAACTTCTCCACCCTTGGTAAAAACTCCTCCACCCTTGGTAAAAACTTCTCCACCCTTGGTAAAAGCTTCTCCACACTTGGTAAAAACATTGTGTAACAGTGTGAACAGAGGTGTGAGCCGTGAACAGTGTCTCCCTGAGACTGCAGAAGGGACAGCTGTCCTCTACAGCAGGATTCATCACTGCAATGAAAGAGTTCACGGCTAAGATGCCATGGAGGATCCTCCACTGCAGGTCTCCATGCCTCTTAGTGAGAGGAGGTTTATATAAAGACCTCCATGCCGGCCTTACATCAGGATGCAGGTTCAGGTAAGCCCTCCATGGGGTGTCACTGCGCCCATTCAGTGTCCTCCTGTTCAAAGTCTCCACCAGCAGCTGGTACAGAATCTTTCCTGAGGCGTCCTCCATAGAAGCGCCTCCAGAGTGAACAGGTCCAAGGAACACACCAGAACACTCCTTAAAATCAGGGAACAGTGTGATGGCAGGATACGGGTCAGAACTGTTTGGCAGCAGTGCACCGTCACAGAAGTTGGTCAACATTGAGACCTGATGTCCAGTCAGCTTCTGCTTCCAGTGCCTCAGTACCTGACCCGCGACCCGTGTTACGTCTCTGGTGACATTGCGAGTGAACTGCTGACACAACTGTTTGACCTGAGACTTGCCAAAATCCCACCACTGCTGCACACAGTTAAAATCAAGCTTACATTGTCTGTGAGCAACCCAAAAACACTCAAAAGCTGCTCTAAAATCCTTGCTCTGAAGTAAAGTGCTGTTAAAATGCCAGTAGGCACTCTGCAAACGCACATTCTTTATTAACACAGAGCCATAAACAAGGCAGTGGTCAGAGAAACCCACTGGGTTAATGTGGCAACTGTTAAAAATGTTCATGTGATGTTTAAAACTGTACAGTCGGTCCAACCTGGCCAGAGAGATCTTGTTGTCCCTACAATGACTCCAGGTGTACTGCCTGTGAAGGCCATGAAAAGCTCTCCACACATCTGATAACTCATGTGCCTCAGTCAACTCTCTGAACCTGCGTGATGAAGCAGGATGAGGCTCATCATGGTTTCTGTCCAGTGCTGCATTTTCAGTACAATTAAAACCCCCCCCTAAAAACAAAAACTCCTCACTGCTGCAGTCCCTGATGACATTACATAGATGTTCTAGTAATGTTACTCTTTCTACTCCAGTAGTTGGAGCATAAACACAAATAAAAACTATGCTAACCTGCTCAAACTGAGCTTTGACCTTCAGTAAGCGGCCTGCAACCACTTCCTCCACAGTGAAGGAAGCAGACAAGAAGCTCCTGGAGAACATAATCCCCACTCCTCCACTACAGCTGGATTTATGGCTCAGGATGACCTCCCCATTAAATCCCCTCCTCCAGTCACTCTCATTGTCTGAGGTGCTGTGTGTCTCCTGAACCATCATGACATCAATGTGTTTTACCTCCATCAGTTTAAAAAGAGCAGCTCTCTTACCATCCTCTCTAGCTCCATTAATATTCAAGGTGCCTGTTTTAAATTCACACATGGAGAGAGATGAAAAGAAAACACAAAAAAAATATAGCAGCATATATAATCAAACTCTGTTTGTAACACTCGCTGTTCTGGACGATGTGATTAAAGTCAAATATCGCGATACTTTTGATCAAATATCGGGATATCATGATCACATTGACACTAATGTAGAGATGACTGTTGGTGCTTTCACTAAATATTAATATAATAATATTAATATATTATACTAGAGAAAGAGAGAAGGAGGGAAGGAAGGAGAGAGGAAAGAAGAAAGGAGGGAGGAAAGAAAGAGAGAAGGAGGGAAGGAAGGAAAGGAGGGAAAGAGGAAGGAAGGAAGGAAGGAAAGGAGGGAAGAAGGAAAGAAGGAAGAAGGAAGGAAAGGAGGGAGGAAGGAAGGAGAGAGGAAGGAAAGGAAAGGAGAGAGGAAAGAAGAAAGGAGGGAGGAAAGAAAGAGAGAAGGAGGGAAGGGAGGAAAGGAGGGAAAGAGGAAGGAAAGGAGGGAGGAAGGAAAGAGAGAAGGAGGGAAGGAAGGAAAGGAGGGAAAGAGTAAGGACCGTAACCGTAACGCAGCATTTAAAACCAGGAAAAGATTCTCTCTTCTTCTCCATTGACTTGTATAGAGACGGTCGCCCCCTGGTGGCCTTTTGATAGAATGCAGCTCTAAGTTACTTCCGCATTGGCTTCTTTTCGGTGGACAGGAACTCCCCGCCTGGGTCTAACCAAGTCACTGTCTCGGGGTCGGTTCGGCCCTGAAAAGTTCCTGGGTGGGGCTTAAGGTTTACTCGGTGCTGATTATACTCAAAGTGGGATGTGGCGTCAACAGAAAGCGCCAAAATAATCGACAGAAGAAGAACAGTAGTAGAAAACATCTACACTGCTGGAAAAAAGTTTATAACGCCCACTGCCATGTACACGAACACACAAACCAGAAACACGGCAACCAGCTCAGCTCCTCCATGTTTACCTCCTCGTTGTCAATTTCTTTGTTATGTTTTCGGTGAGTCGCCTCTGTGGCATCACAGTCAGAGTCCGGTGGGTCCTATCTGAGTCCTACTCTGCTGTGGAAACACAACAGCTGAGAGGGCCGAGGTTCCTGCAGTGGAAAAGAACCGCTACTCCATTCCTCTCATCGACTCTGCATTCGGGCTGCTCCAGGGGGCAACTGTCTATACCAAGATCAACTTCCACAATGTCTACTATCTCTATCGGATCCGGGAGGGCGATGAGTGGAAGATCGCCCTCGACATCCTTCCACTGGATATTATGAATATCTGGTGATGCCTTCTGGTCTTACTAGTGCCCCTGCTGTGTTCCAGGCATTGGTTAATGACGTGCTAAGGGATATGCTGACTCACTCTTTGTCTGACTACTTGGATGACATCTTCATCTTCTACAAGTCCTGTGAGGAGCATGTTCACCATGTCCAGAGTGTCCTGCAGCGTCTCCTCAAAAGCTCCCTTTTTGTCAAAGCTGATAAGTGCAAGTTCCACGTTCCTTCAGTCTCCTTCCTGAGGTATATCTTGGCACAAGGTAGTGTGCAGATGGACCTGCCCAAGGTATCAGCAGTTACCTCCTGGCCAGTTCTGGACTCCCGCAAGCAGCTGCAGCAGCTCCTGGGATTTGCCAGCTTCTACCGCCACTTTATCCACAACTACAGCTCCATTGCCACCCCTCTTACAGCCCTCACCTCCTCTAAGGTGACCGTCAGCTGGGCTGAAGCTGCTGAAGAGGCTTTTCAGACTCCCAAGTCTCGGTTCACCTCTGCACCCATCGTCCAAGTGCCAGATCCTGATTGTCAGTTCGTTGTGGAGGTAGATGCCTCTGACGTGGGAGGGGTTGGCCGTCTTGTCCCAATGTGCAGCCACTGGGCAGAAGCTCCACTCCTGTGCCTTTTTCTCTCTGCGACTGTCACCTGCTGAGAGAAATTATGACATTGGCAACAGGGAGCTACTGGCTGTCAAGGTGGCATTGGAGGAGTGGTGGTACTGGTTTTTGAGGGGACCAAACAACCCTTTTTGGTATGGACAGACCAAAAGAACCTTGAATACATCTGAACAGCCAAGAGGATGAACTAATGTCAAGCCCGTTGGTCTCTGGCGCGCAGAGACCAACGTGTCTGGCATAGACACCTACATAAAGATGTCTATGCCAGACAAAATCTTTAAAAAAAAGAAGCCTGGTGGTCCCTGTTCTTCACCCGCTTCCATTTCTCCCTCTCCTACCGTCCTGGGTCCCGCAATGTTAAACCTGATGCCTTGTCTCGTCAGTTCCAGAGAGAGGAGGAAAATTACATCGTCGCGTGGACCCGCATGCTTGCCCTCCTCGCCTAACCCTAACCCTAACCCTGAGGTCCAATGTGCTGCAGTGGGCCCATGCCTCCAAGCTCACCTGCCACCCAGGGATCCAGAGAACCCGTGCCGTCCTCCTCCAGTGGTTCTGGTGGGCCAGCCTTGAAGAAGACACACAGGAGTTTGTCAATGCCTACCCAGTCTGCAACCAGCACAAACCATAACATCAGGCTCCCAGGCTGGTTTCCTGCAGCCCATCCCTGTACCGAATCGCCCTTGGTCCCACATCTCTCTGGACATGTCACAGGTCCTGCCCCCCCATCTGCCGGCAACACAGCCATCCTCACGGTTGTTGACCGATTCGGCAAGATAGACCACTCTGTCCCTTTGCCCAAAGAGACTGCCAGGTTGATTAGGGTTAGACTCAATGGCCCTTTTGTCATAGAAAGGTTTGTCAATCCTGTGGCAGTGAGGCTCCACCTGCCCCGGTCCACCCAACTTTCCATGTCTCCAAGGTCAAGCCAGTCCGAGAGAGACCCTTGGTTCTTGTCACTCCAATCCACCGCCTCCTCGATGGGGGTCTCACGTACACTGTTCGACGCCTTACTTGTTCCCGTCGATATGGGAGAGATCTTCAGTACTTGGTCGACTGGGAGGGGTATGGTCCTGAAGAGAGGTCCTGGGAGTTACATCAGCGGCACCCTGATGAGCCCACTCGGGCTTCCCCTCATCCTCATTGTAAAGCTCCGGAAAGCGAGGGGTTTTAAGGAGAATTCATCAAATTTCAGGCTAAAACTAAAGTATTTCGAGTATTCACTGCTTTTAAGTGTAAAAATGGGTGACATTTTACCCTGAACAGCAGTTTTTCAGCAATAAAGTTGAGATTAGAAACACAGTGAGTTCTCCTGCAGATCCTGTCTCAACAAATTCACGTATAAATCTGTCAGTGACTAATAAATGTAGTTAAGCAGTTCAAAAATATGTTAACTAGTTTTAAAAGCAGCATCAGGTTTGTTAAAATGTACATTTAGTATCTGTTGGTTTTATGTAATTTGAAATGACATTTGCACCATTTTTCACCAAAAGTAAGACTGAATGCTCCTGAAAATGTCAAATGGTGTTACTCATTGACACGATGGCAACTGACATCTAATAACCTGATTGACTGATCACACATTCATTCACAGAGCCAACGTTTCCATTTTAACTGCACAGACTCTGAGTTAAATAAACAGCACTGAGTCACCACCTCTGTGACTGTACTGCACTATAACACTAAGAGTAAGAACTGACAACACAAGAGACATTCACTTTCTAAAGGATTTATTATTTTTGGTTGCAGGGTTATCCATCTTTATATTGCAGTAGAATCAGGTTACAGTAAAGCACACAATTGTGGCAGCAAGCCTTCAAATATGCATTTGGGCTTGACGACGGGACACTCCACATTTCCCTGTGAGAGAGGCAGGAAGAAAAGAGTCAGACAGAAAAAGAGTCCATTATATTCATTTTATCTTGTTCTTGTGTTTGTGATCAGTTGGACTGATTGTCTGTTTAAGGTCATTTACATTAATCTTTCCAGGATACTCGCAGGGGAATAATTTAGAAATCAGACTCATTATATATAGTGTTACTTTCTCTTTGTGTTCTCAGATACCATATAGTCCATTTTGACCTTCTAACAGTAGCTCACCCTGATAGACTTGTAAAGCATCCTGATAGCTGAGCCAACACATTTTAACACATAATTCTCACCATTATTCTCTGAAGTGCGAGCCACAGAGCACCTGGATCCACACAGTGTTCCTTATCGTCTTGAGTTTTGACTCTAGAAACAGGAACCAGAAATGAAAGAATTAGACACACAAATATTATTGAATTTGAATGAAGCCAAAGTTTCCTGAGTGTTGTTCTGGTATCATGAGGAACCTCTCAGCACATCAGAGAGAGATGAATACAGATTTATTCACATTTAGATTATTTAAAAACACGTTGTACTTACACAAAGGAGTGGAACCTGCAGTCCTTCCTTGGCATCTGTTCATGACACTCCTTGATGTCGGTAATAGTTGCTTTGCTGTTTGTTTCACAACATTTTAGGTCCTTATGTTCTAACAGAGAGAATCAGTGTTTTACTCATCAGCACAACAAGCATGACACACTGAGAGGTAGAGTCGAGGTTTCTGGCACAACTTCACCTACTTCTAAAGCTGCACCGAAAAGGAAACAAGTCTTAAAAAGAGTGAAAGCTTCAGCAACACTTGTAGTTTACAACAATTTCATTATTAGACCAATGCATGCAGCTGCTTCCAGGCAGAAAAAGCATCTCCCAAACTGAAGATGTGTTTCAGTTGCAGTTCAGTTTTAGGCCATGGGGGGGGCAATCTACTAGCTGCAGGATTCAGGAGTGAAGCCAGAGCCTCAGCTTTTTTATATTTTATTTCTTTATTGTTCAGTTTGTTGTTAGCATTTAGCACAAAGTCATAATGACGTTACAGAGCAACAGTGTGAATAATATCACTCCATTACTCTGTATGTAAAACAATGCAGAAACTACAGATGAAGAAGTTTACCTTCTGATTCACAGAAGAGTGGCAAGACAGCCAGGACGAGCAGCCACATCCACACAGTCCTGCACATCTTCAAACGCTTGTGGACTCTGGATCTCAGCTGTAAACTGCTCCTGTGTTCACTTACTAACAACTCGCTCAAGTCTTTGTCTTCGCGTTGTTGCCGCATTTTATTGAGCTCAGCTGGTAACTAATCATTGGGACAGCTGGGTATAATTGAAGGGATCCTCCCCCATCTCTTACTTTGCGCTCTCGCTTCCGGGTCGGAGGTGTTTCCCCTCACAGGTGAAGCCACGCGCTGCTGCTTCACGTCACCAGTGATTTGGTCTCTTGTCATGTTGAACCCTCCTCCAGTGTCCGAGTCAAATCTGAACGATTTTCAACTTTCATACATCATAAAAATGGTGTTTTTCATGGGATTGGCTTGAGCCCTCATAATATCCTCCACACGAGGCATTTACATATAAAATAGATGATTTCCACATTCAGTGCATTTTGACTGGTTGACTCCACAGGAAATGAATATGGTCATCCATCAGGTGGAAAACATCCATATATACACACCCATTCACCCAAACATCCAACCCCCCCCCCCCCCCCCCCCCCCCCACCACCACATGAACCACATATTTCAGACTGAACAAATAAAAGCAATAAAACAACATAAAGTGTGTTAGTAAGGTGTTTGGCCACCAGAACAACTTTCTTTTCTTGTGCACTAATGTTGCTTGATGTTAGAGCAGAGGAGATCCAGTGGGAGCGTGAAGGTTTACCCGGCGGTACGAGGGGCCGCAGTCATTCAGTCCCCTCAGTGTTTGCTGTCCAGTATGGTGTTCAAGGTGGTCCTCAGAGTACTGTCCCTTCACCTCCTGTGTCTGAGATGGGTGAGATGCTAACGCGTATATATAATATATAAATAAAGCTGCCTTGCCTTATTGACGATGGCGACTGACAGCTGATAGTAACCTGATTGGCTGATCACACATTCATTCACAGATCCAACGTTTCCATTTTAACTGCACAGACTCTGAGTTACATAAACAGCACTGAGTCACCACCTCTGTGACTGTACTGCACTATAACACACTAAGAGTAAGAATAAAAATCACAAGAGACACTCACTTTCTAAATGATTTATTATTTTTGGTTGCAGGATTATTTCCCTCCAAAAAAAAGCAAAGCTGTGCCTGAAACATGTTCAGTTATCTATATTTATCTATCTTTATATTGCAGTAAAAGCAGGAAGCAGTAAATGATCAGACATGATTCTGGCAGCTGTTTTTATTCCATGTCGACTTTGTTCAGGACTTCAAATCTGCGTTTCGGGTTAGGTCATGATGACGGGAGGACACTTCAGACCCTGTGAGAGAGACAGAAAGAAAAGATTCATGAAATATAGTGTTACCTTCTAACAGTAGCTCACCCTGATGGACTTGTAAAGCATCCTGATAGCTGAGCCAACACATTTTAACACATAATTCTCACATTTTTGATAAGAAGTTGGAGCCACGGAGAGTCTGGATCCACACAGTATTGCTTATCGTCTTGAGTTACGACCCTAGAAACAGGAACCAGAAATGAAAGAATTAGACATTTGTTATGTTGCTGCTACACACAACACCTCATTAAATACTATTAAGTTTGAATGAAGCTGAAGTTTCCTGAGTGTTGTTCTGGTATCATGAGGAACCTCTCAGCAGATCAGAGAGAGATGAATACAGATTTATTCACATTTACATTCTTTAAAAACACGTTGTACTTACAAAAAGGAGTGGAAGCTGCAGTCATCTCTTGGCATCTGTTCGAAACATTTCTTGATGTTGCGAATTCTTGCATTGCTGCTTGTTCTGCAGCATATTAGGTGCTGCTTACGTTCATCTAACAGAGAGAATCAGTGTTTTACTCATCAGCACAACAAGCATGACACACTGAGAGGTAGACTCTGAACTAACTAAATATAACCTTCATTTTGAATTATATTTCACTCCGTGACTTTGCCTCAGCTGAAATGTCTTTAAAAGTTTCTTTCTTAATCACAATAGTTATAAACTCAGATTCAGTCAGCAGCTATACTCATAAATGTGATGTTGCATTTAGCACAAAGTCATAATGACGTTACAGAGCAACAGTGTGAATAATATCACTCCATTACTCTGTATGTAAAACAATGCAGAAACTACAGATGAAGAAGTTTACCTTCTGATTCACAGAAGAGTGGCAAGACAGCCAGGATGAGCAGCCACATCCACACAGTCCTGCACATCTTCAAACGCTCGTGGACTCTGGATCTCAGCTGTAAACTGCTCCTGTGTTCACTTACTAACAACTCGCTCAAGTCTGATAATAAGTGAAGCAGAGAGGTGTGATCTTAAATACTGCTTCACAAAAAAGAGAAACTATCATTATCGAGTACCAATGACTCACCCAGAGTCTAACCGTAACCCCAGAGTTCAGCGGTTCAACGCCTTCATCATGAGGAGCCAACTCCCTGATTTCTTGAAAAACTTTAAACGTAAATGAAAGAAAAAAGGAAGTTGTTTCCTCAATCTTTCTAAATATTACTGTGTCCTCAGACAGGTCAGATGTGAACGTGCTTTATATATAATAGTTAGTATTCCAATGTGTCAACATGGCAGAAACTTTTTATCAGTAGAAGAAAAGTGTGTGTGTGTGTGATCATCTTCTATGTTTCAGCGTTACCGTGTTTTTAGTAGCAAAGTCTTTTTGTTCCTATACTTCCACCACAGAGAAACAGGAATCACTAAGAGGAGGGAGGGAAGGAAGGAAGGAAGGAAGGAAAGGAAACACTAAGAGGGAATCTGATGCTAAAAACACTGTAAATGTGTCAGATATCACTGATATGAGTAACTCACACTGTTACCATAGTAACTATAATAACTATAGTAACTCACACTGATGAAGCTCAATAGAAGCTGATCAGAGACTTTAAATGAAACAATCCTCCATCACTGAACACTGGAAGCACATCTGAAGTTTATTAACCTTCCTGTCGTCCTCCCGGGTCAAATTGACCCATCAGTTTCGACTGTTCCGTCCTTCTTTCCTTCCTTCCTTCCTTCCTTCCTTCTTCCTCCCTTCTTTCCTTGACTCGAACACAACAGGAGGGTTAAGTGTTGTAATCATTCCTCCTGTTTATACTGACTATTAAAAAACCGCCTTCAAAATGCTCTCAGGGGTCACATGGTTCATGCTTCAGAGCACAGATTACCTGCAGTTAGTTTATTCAACAAACATATTTTATTAAAAACTTATTAAAAGAATGAAATCTAAGCTAACGTTTAGAACTGAGCATAGACTACAACGTTAAAATAAAACAAATAGCCGCGTGAGAGTGAGATGATTAGTGAGAGAGACAGAGAGAGAGAGAGAGAGAGAGAGAGAGAGAGAGAGAGAGAGAGAGAGACAGATTTTCAAACCAACATTTATTTATCAGTAAACATTCTGTATAAAAACAGATTCATATTAACATCTACACAGACATCATAATGAGTTCAGCACTTGTCCAAACACTAACTGCTCATCAACCACAGAGCAGAGCAGCTCCTCATAAGTCCAGACCTGCTGGTCTGAGTTGCTTTGTAGAAACTGAACTCTACCAGCAGTCTGGACTTCACCATGTTCTTAAACACAGGAAGCACATCAATGCTTAAGTCTTCCTCCACCTCCACCGCCTTTTCCTGGTCTATTGAAATCAGACCAGTATCTACAGCCAATGAGCCAGAGACTTCCAAAACATCACGAATTAAAGTGACATTGTCACTTATTAGCCTGCCGGGCACACAGTAAGTCTGGTCAGTGTGGACAACAGAAGCCATCACCCCTCTCAGTCTGGTGGCCA
This sequence comes from Scomber japonicus, assembly GCF_027409825.1. Taxonomy (NCBI): domain Eukaryota; kingdom Metazoa; phylum Chordata; class Actinopteri; order Scombriformes; family Scombridae; genus Scomber; species Scomber japonicus. The sequence goes on from NC_070593.1 coordinate 836,143, forward strand.
GGACCTTGGACAGGATCTTGTAGTCCGTGCAGAGCAGTGAGACAGGTCTCCAGTTTTTTAGCTCCTGCAGGTCTCCTTTCTTTGGCAGCAGGGTGATGACCGCCCTCCTGCAACTCAGAGGCAGCCGTCCTGTTTCCAGGCTGCTTGAGATGACTTCCAGCAAGTCCTCACCCAGTACTGACCAGAACGACTTATAAAAGTCTACAGGTAGGCCATCTAGACCTGGAGCTCTGCCACTCTGTGAGCTCATCAGAGCCGTGTGCAGTTCAGCAAGTGTTAGTGGAGACTCCAGCATGTCATTGTCCTCAGCATCTACCTGAGGGAGACCAGTGAGGAAGCTACTGCACATTGGTGGGTTTGATGTATATTCACTCCTAAACAAGTCCTTGTAGTAGCTGACTGCCTCCTGATCCCAGCAGAGTCTGAGACCACAGAGCCGCCGCCAGATCGTAAGGAGTGAACCACCTTCCTCTGACCATTCCTCTTCTCCAGACCAAAGAAAAACTGAGAGGGGGCGTCCATCTGGGAAACGTTGAGAAAACGTGACCTGACCAGAGCTCCCTGTGCTGCAATGCCCAGCAGGTTGGCCAGAGCCCACTTTTTGGATTTGAGGGAATCTAAAAGCCCTCGATCTCCTGTAGAATCTACCAAACCCTGCAGTTCTACCACCTGAATCTCCAGGTCCTTCATAGATCTGGTTAAGTCTCTGGTGACATTGCGAGTGAACTGCTGACACAACTGTTTGACCTGAGACTTTCCAAAATCCCACCACTGTTGTACACAGTTAAAATCACGCTTACATTGTCTGTGAGCAACCCAGAAACACTCAAAAGCTGCTCTAAAATCCTTGCTCTGAAGTAAAGTGCTGTTAAAATGCCAGTAGGCACTCTGCAAACGCACATTCTTTATAAAAACAGAGCCATAAACAAGGCAGTGGTCAGAGAAACCCACCGGGTTAATGTGGCAACTGTTAAAAATGTTCGCGTGATGTCTAAAACTGTACAGTCGGTCTAACCTGGCCAGAGAGATCTTGTTGTCCCTACAGTGACTCCAGGTGTACTGCCTGTGAAGGCCATGAAAAGCTCTCCACACATCTGATAACTCATGTGCTTCAGTCAACTCTCTGAACCTGCGTGATGAAGCAGGATGAGGCTCATCATGGTTTCTGTCCAGTGCCGCATTTTCAGTACAATTAAAATCCCCCCCTAAAAACAAAAACTCCTCACTGCTGCAGTCCCTGATGACATTACATAGATGGTCCAGTAATGCTACTCGTTCTACTCCATTAGTTGGAGCATAAACACAAATAAAAACTATGCTAACCTGCTCAAACTGAGCTTTGACCTTCAGTAATCGGCCTGCAATCACTTCCTCCACAGTGAAGGAAGCAGGCAAGAAGCTCCTGAAGAACATAATCCCCACTCCTCCACTACAGCTGGATTTATGGCTCAGGATGACCTCCCCATTAAATCCCCTCCTCCAGTCACTCTCATTGTCTGAGGTACTGTGTGTCTCCTGAACCATCATGACATCAATGTGTTTTACCTCCATCAGTTTAAAAAGAGCAGCTCTCTTACCATCCTCTCTAGCTCCATTAATGTTCAAGGTGCCTGTTTTATATTCACACATGGAGAGAGATGAAAAGAAAACACAAGAAAAAAACACAACAGTAAATAAGAACTAGAAAATTCCAGGAAAATTTTGAGTGCCACGGGGCTACTGCCGGGACGAGTACAAGATTTATTTCCACTGTTCAAAAGTCACCCTGATCATATAACACTAAGTAACTTTTACTGTGGCAGTATTAAGTACATCTTACTAGTCAGTATCAAGTGTAACAGTAGATGTAAGCAGAGAGTAGCACACAGAGCACAAGGCAGTAGCAACATGCACTAACTCTAAGCGCTACACTACAGCACTTTACACTTCACATATAATGTTAGCACACTACACAGTGTGTACACTCACACACACACACACACACACACACACACCAGCCTGCATTTGAGCAGTAAGACTGTCAATATAATTCATATGTATATATAGAGAGAGAGCATCAATACTAGCTCGGCCGCTACCTCAGTTAACTGGCAAAACAGACAGACAGGTAGAATTAGCCAATCACAAAAGAGTAGGTCAGATTCTGCCCAGCAACAGGTTGCTAAGGGCAGCTAAGGCCCTACGGTTGCTACGGTGATTTCAGGATCTGTTTGGAAAAAAGTCTCAAAATTCTAAAGGATTTGGCTTCTGACAAGGTCCCGAACAATTGCAAACTGTGAGAAAACCGTAACTCCTGTCCAAAAACCGAAAACACCGTGAGAGACACAGAAGCCGGCAGATTCTGACAGTGTTTATTTTATTCACATATTCTTTAAAATGAGCGAGTAAGCTCAGTGTGAACACAGAGTGAGATTCTTTTGAAAAAAGCACACAATTACATTAGGGTTAGTGGGGAGCGAGACAGGGATTGCCGCCGGTCTCGGCCCCCCCGTTTAAATTTTGTGCAGACCCTGCCTGTCAATGTCACATTTTATGAATCCCAACACCTATGTCTACATTTTGACAAAAAATTATTTGTCTCCTTTTTACGGTTTGGCCGTGAGCTCGAGTTAAAAATAAAAATTAAGGTTATTTTTTACTGCTTCTCACACTCTAGCTAACTGCCGCTTCCACTCTAACTTTGAAGAAAAAGTGATTTCCACTTCTCGTTTGACTGCTCATAGTTTGAAAAGTTTACATTTTATGTGAAAATAGTTTGGTATTTTTCCAGAGAGGACAAGTTTTCCTCCGTTTTAAAGTTTGAATCACGTTTCTACATGCACATATGAGCGAGCTACGTGACTCTGAAAAAAGGTGAAATTTTGGGGGGTTTTCAAAAAATTCCCATTCATTTCCAATGGAGAAATCTCACGGTTTTTTTGGAATAACTTTGGGAAAAATTGGAATTTCAACACCAAAAGTCATAGCACCCCTCCCCCGGTCGAGCCGCACGTTTTGATGTATATATTGTCGGGGTTTTCTCAAAGCTGTGGAAGGAGTTACGCGCCGAAAAACGGCAGAAGAAGAATAAGTATGGCGAAGAATAAAAGTTGCCTCGGAGCTAGAACCCGTGGCACTAACTAAAAAACCTAAAAATCATCATGAAGTTTAGTCGTTCTTATCTTTTGTACCAGTTTCTTAAGTCTGTGGACTTCCTGTTCAGAGATGACATCATCCCCAAAGTTCGCAGATTTTAAGGTCAGGGGCCTCGCTGATTTCACAAAGAGTTTAAGATCAGGAAAAAATTTTTCTAGTTTCACTAATCTGTGACCTTTGGTTTCTCTAAGAAACTTTGTGATCTCAGCAGGAGAATAGTGACTCTGCTGGTCCTCCTGTGTCAAAGAGAGGTCACTCTCTGACTCAGCTGGAGGTTTTCCTGCTTTCAGTCCTTGCTGAACTTTCAGTGACTTGGCCCTGCTCTGAACAGGTTCCTGATGTTTCCTCTTTTGTGACACTTTCAGTAAATCATCATCAGACATTTCCTCATCTTCAAAATAGTCATTCTTTGATGACTCCACACTATGTGTGTGTGTGTCGGGGGGGATGGGGGGGGACTATGAGGGGATTTCTCAGCATATATAATCAGACTCTGTTTATAACACTCGCTGTTCTGGACGATGTGATTAAAGTCAAATATCGCGATACTTTTGATCAAATACCGGGATATCATGATCACATTAACACTAATGTAGAGATGACTGTTGGTGCTTTCACTAAATATTAATATAATAATATTAATATATTATACTAAAGAAAGAGAGAAGGAGGGAAGGAAGGAGAGAGGAAAGAAGAAAGGAGGGAGGAAAGACAGAGAGAAGGAGGGAAGGAAGGAAAGGAGGGAAAGAGGAAGGAAGGAAGGAAGGAAAGGAGGGAAGAAGGAAAGAAGGAAGAAGGAAGGAAAGGAGGGAGGAAGGAAAGAGAGAAGGAGGGAAGGAAGGAAAGGAGGGAAAGAGGAAGGACCGTAACCGTAACGCAGCATTTAAAACCAGGAAAAGATTCTCTCTTCTTCTCCATTGACTTGTATAGAGACGGTCGCCCCCTGGTGGCCTTTTGATAGAATGCAGCTCTAAGTTACTTCCGCATTGGCTTCTTTTCGGTGGACAGGAACTCCCCGCCTGGGTCTAACCAAGTCACTGTCTCGGGGTCGGTTCGGCCCTGAAAAGTTCCTGGGTGGGGTTTGAGGTTTACTCGGTGCTGATTGGGTATACACAAAGTGGGATGTGGCGTCAACAGAAAGCGCCAAAATAAGCGACAGAAGAAGAACAGTAGTAGAAAACATCTACACTGCTGGAAAAAAGTTTATAACGCCCACTGCCATGTACACGAACACACAAACCAGAAACACGGCAACCAGCTCAGCTCCTCCATGTTTACCTCCTCGTTGTCAATTTCTTTGTTATGTTTTCGGCGAGTCGCCTCTGTGGCACCACAGTCAGAGTACGGTGGGTCCTATCTAAGTCCTACTCTGCTGTGGAAACAACAGCTGAGAGGGCCGAGGTTCCTGCAGTGGAAAAGAACCGCTACTCCATTCCTCTCATCGACTCTGCATTCGGGCTGCTCCAGGGGGCGACTGTCTTTACCAAGATCAACCTCCACAATGTCTACTATCTCTATCGGATCCGGGAGGGGCGATGAGTGGAAGATCACCCTCGACATCCTTCCACTGGATATTATGAATATCTGGTGATGCCTTCTGGTCTTACCAGTGCCCCTGCTGTGTTCCAGGCATTGGTTAATGACGTGCTAAGGGATATGCTGACTCACTCTTTGTTTGACTACTTGGATGACATCTTCATCTTCTACAAATCCTGTGAGGAGCATGTTCACCATGTCCAGAGTGTCCTGCAGCGCCTCCTCAAAAACTCCCTTTTCGTCAAAGCTGAGAAGTGCAAGTTCCACGTTCCTTCAGTCTCCTTCCTGGGGTATATCTTGGCACAAGGTAGTGTGCAGATGGACCTGCCCAAGGTATCAGCAGTGACCTCCTGGCCAGTTCTGGACTCCCGCAAGCAGCTGCAGCGGTTCCTGGGATTTGCCAGCTTCTACCGCCACTTTATCCACAACTACAGCTCCATTGCCACCCCTCTTACAGCCCTCACCTCCTCTAAGGTGACCGTCAGCTGGGCTCAAGCTGCTGAAGAGGCCTTTCAGACTCTCAAGTCTCAGTTCACCTCTGCACCCATCGTCCAAGTGCCAGATCCTGATTGTCAGTTCGTTGTGGAGGTAGATGCCTCTGACGTGGGAGGGGTTGGCCGTCTTGTCCCAACTTGCAGCTACTGGGCAGAAGCTCCACTCCTGTGCCTTTTTCTCTCTGCGACTGTCACCTGCTGAGAGAAATTATGACATTGTCAACAGGGAGCTACTGGCTGTCAAGGTGGCATTGGAGGAGTGGTGGTACTGGCTTGAGTGGACCAAACAACCCTTTTTGGTATGGACAGACCAAAAGAACCTCGAATACATCTGAACAGCCAAGAGGATGAACTAATGTCAAGCCCGTTGGTCTCTGGTGTGCAGAGACCAACGTGTCTGGCATAGACACCTACATAAAGATGTCTATGTCAGACAAAATCTTCACCCGCTTCCATTTCTCCCTCTCCTACCGTCCTGGGTCCCACAATGTTAAACCTGATGCCTTGTCTTGTCAGTTCCAGAGGGAGGAGGAAAATGACATTGTTGCGTGGACCCGCATGCTTCACTGCTTTTAAGTGTAAAAATGGGTGAAATTTTACCCTGAACAGCAGTTTTTCAGCAATAAAGTTGATGAGATTAGAAACAAGTTCTCCTGCAGATCCTGTCTCAACAAATTCATGTATGAATGTTTCAGTGACTAATAAATGTAGGTAAGCAGTTCAAATGTATGTTAAAACTTTTAAAAGCAACATCAGGTTTGTTAAAATGTACATTTAGCATTTGTTGGTTTTATGTCATTTGAAATGACATTGCACCATTTTTTACCAAAAGTAAGACTGAATGCTCCTGAAAATGTCAAATGGTGTTACTCATTGACACGATGGCAACTGACATTTAATAACCTGATTGACTGATCACACATTCATTCACAGATCCAACATTTCCATTTTAACTGCACAGACTCTGAGTTACATAAACAGCACTGAGTCACCACCTCTGACTGTACTGCACTATAACACACTAAGAGTAAGAACTGAAAACACAAGAGACACTCACTTTCTAAATGATTTATTATTTTTGGTTGCAGGGTTATCCATTTTTATACTGCAGTAGAATCAGGTTACAGTAAAGCACACAATTGTGGCAGCACGCCTTCAAATATGCATTTGGGCTTGACGACGGGACACTTCACATTTCCCTGTGAGAGAGGCAGGAAGAAAAGAGTCAGACAGAAAGAGTCCATTAAATTCATTTTATCTTTGTTCTTGTGTTTTAGTGATCAGTTGGACTGATTGTCTGTTTAAGGTCATTTACATTAATCTTTCCAGGATACTCTCAGGGGAATAATTTAGAAATCAGACTCATTATATATAGTGTTACTTTCTCTGTTCTCAGATACCATATAGTCCATTTTGACCTTCTAACAGTAGCTCACCCTGATGGACTTGTAAAGCATCCTGATAGCTGAGCCAACACATTTTAACACATAATTCTCACCATTATTCTCTGAAGTGCGAGCCACAGAGCACCTGGATCCACACAGTGTTCCTTATCGTCTTGAGTTTTGACTCTAGAAACAGGAACCAGAAATGAAAGAATTAGACACAAGTATTATTAAATTTGAATGAAGCCGAAGTTTCCTGAGTGTTGTTCTGGTATCATGAGGAACCTCTCAGCAGATCAGAGAGAGATGAATACAGATTTATTCACATTTAGATTATTTAAAAACACGTTGTACTTACACAAAGGAGTGGAACCTGCAGTCCTTCCTTGGCATCTGTTCATGACACTCCTTGATGTCAGTAATAGTTGCTTTGCTGTTTTTTTCACAACATTTTAGGTCCTTATGTTCTAACAGAGAGAGAATCAGTGTTTTACTCATCAGCACAACAAGCATGACACACTGAGAGGTAGAGTTGAGGTTTCTGGCACAACTTCACCTACTTCTAAAGCTGCACCGAAAAGGAAACAAGTCTTAAAAAGAGTGAAAGCTTCAGCAACACTTGTAGTTTACAACTATTTCATTATGAGACCAATGCATGCAGCTGCTTCCAGGCAGAAAAAGCATCTCCCAAACTGAAGGTGTGTTTCAGTTGCAGTTCAGTTTTAGGCCATGGGGGGGCGATCTACTAGCTGCAGGATTCAGGAGTGAAGCCAGAGCCTCAGCCTTTTTATATTTTATTTCTTTATTGTTCACATTAGCATTAAGCACAAAGTCATAATGACGTTACAGAGCAACAGTGTGAATAATATCACTCCATTACTCTGTATGTAAAACAATGCAGAAACTACAGATGAAGAAGTTTACCTTCTGATTCACAGAAGAGTGGCAAGACAGCCAGGACGAGCAGCCACATCCACACAGTCCTGCACATCTTCAAACGCTCGTGGACTCTGGATCTCAGCTGTAAACTGCTCCTGTGTTCACTTACTAACAACTCGCTCAAGTCTTTGTCTTCGCGTTGTTGCCGCATTTTATTGAGCTCAGCTGGTAACTAATCATTGGGACAGCTGGGTGTAATTGAAGGGATCCTCCCCCATCTCTTACTTTGCGCTCTCGCTTCCGGGTCGGAGGTGTTTCCCCTCACAGGTGAAGCCACGCGCTGCTGCTTCACGTCACCAGTGATTTGGTCTCTTGTCATGTTGAACCCTCCTCCAGTGTCCGAGTCAAATCTGAACGATTTTCAACTTTCATACATCATAAAAATGGTGTTTTTCATGGGATTGGCTCGAGCCCTCATAATATCCTCCACACGAGGCATTTACATATAAAATAGATGACTTCCACATTCAGTGCATTTTGACTGGTTGACTCCACAGGAAATGAATATTGTCATCCATCAGGTGGAAAACATCCATATACACACACCCATTCACCCAAACATCCAACCCCCCCCCCCACATGAACCACATATTTCAGACTGAACAAATAAAAGCAATAAAACAACATAAAGTGTGTTAGTAAGGTGTTTGGCCACCAGAACAACTTTCTTTTCTTGTGCACTAATGTTGCTTGATGTTAGAGCAGAGGAGATCCAGTGGGAGCGTGAAGGTTTACCCGGCGGTACGAGGGGCCGCACTCATTCAGTCCCCTCAGTGTTTGCTGTCCAGTATGGTGTTCAAGGTGGTCCTCAGAGTACTGTCCCTTCACCTCCTGTGTCTGAGATGGGTGAGATGCTAACGCGTATATATAATATATAAATAAAGTTGCCTTGCCTTATTGACGATGGCGACTGACAGCTGATAGTAACCTGATTGGCTGATCACACATTCATTCACAGATCCAATGTTTCCATTTTAACTGCACAGACTCTGAGTTACATAAACAGCACTGAGTCACCACCTCTGTGACTGTACTGCACTATAACACACTAAGAGTAAGAATTAAAATCACAAGAGACACTCACTTTCTAAATGATTTATTATTTTTGGTTGCAGGATTATTTCCCTCCAAAAAAAGCAAAGCTGTGCCTGAAACATGTTCAGTTATCTATATTTATCTATCTTTATATTGCAGTAAAAGCAGGAAGCAGTAAATGATCAGAAATGATTCTGGCAGCTGTTTTTACTCCATGTCGACTTTGTTCAGGACTTCAATTCTGCGTTTGGGTTAGGTCATGATGACGGGAGGACACTTCAGACCCTGTGAGAGAGACAGAAAGAAAAGATTCATGAAATATAGTATTACCTTCTAACAGTAGCTCACCCTGATGGACTTGTAAAGCATCCTGATAGCTGAGCCAACACATTTTAACACATAATTCTCACCTTTTTGATAAGACGTTGGAGCCACACAGCTTCTGGCTTCACACAGTATTGCCTCCCGCCTGGAGCTACGACCCTAGAAACAGGAACCAGAAATGAAAGAATTAGACATTTGTTATGTTGCTGCTACACACAACACCTCGTTAAATATTATTAAGTTTGAATGAAGCTGAAGTTTCCTGAGTGTTGTTCTGGTATCATGAGGAACCTCTCAGCAGATCAGAGAGAGATGAATACAGATTTATTCACATTTAGATTCTTTAAAAACATGTTGTACTTACACAAAGGCGTGGAACCTGCAGTCCTTCCTTGGCTCCTGTTCGTAACACGCCTTGATCTTGCACATTTTTTGTTTGCTGCTTTTTGTGCAGCATGGTGGGATCCAACGTTCTTCTAACAGAGAGAGAATCAGTGTTTTACTCATCAGCACAACAAGCATGACACACTGAGAGGTAGAGTCGAGGTTTCTGGCACAACTTCACCTACTTCTAAAGCTGCACCGAAAAGGAAACAAGTCTTAAAAAGAGTGAAAGCTTCAGCAACACTTGTAGTTTACAACAATTTCATTATTAGACCAATGCATGCAGCTGCTTCCAGGCAGAAAAAGCATCTCCCAAACTGAAGGTGTTTTTCAGTTGCAGTTCAGTTTTAGGCCATGGGGGGGCGATCTACTAGCTGCAGGATTCAGGAGTGAAGCCAGAGCCTCAGCCTTTTTATATTTTTAATTTTATTCTTTTATTGTTCACATTAGCAGAACTTAATTTTATGGCATGCATTGACTGTTTTATCTTTTTATTTTTAAACCTGCAATATCAATATCACACATTCATATCAATAATTCAGGTATATTATAATTCTGACAGCACTAATATCACTCTTACTATAATATTTATTGTTATTTTTATTGCTTGTGTATTTACTTATTATTGTTCTTTATTCTTGTCATTGATGCTCTTTCCACTTTGCTGCTATAATACTGGAAATGTCTCCACTGTGAATAATGAAGGAATATCTTGTCTTATCTTACGACTACTGCAAACATTAATAGTGATTTATTTCACTCACTAGTAAAAGAAATTAAATAAATGAGAACAGTAAGACATTAAAGCAAAAGGAACACAAAAAATATAACCTTCATTTTTAATTATATTTCACTCAGTAATCATTATAAACTCAGATTCAGTCAGCAGCTATACTCATAAATGTGATGGTGTGAAGCAGTAATGTAGGACTGTGTGATTTATTCCTGTTTGGAGTTTTTGTGCCTTCATTTGTTGCATTTAGCACAAAGTCATAATGACGTTACAGAGCAACAGTGTGAATAATATCACTCCATTACTCTGTATGTAAAACAATGCAGAAACTACAGATGAAGAAGTTTACCTTCTGATTCACAGAAGAGTGGCAAGACAGCCAGGATGAGCAGCCACATCCACACAGTCCTGCACATCTTCAAACGCTCGTGGACTCTGGATCTCAGCTGTAAACTGCTCCTGTGTTCACTTACTAACAACTCGCTCAAGTCTGATAATAAGTGAAGCAGAGAGGTGTGATCTTAAATACTGCTTCACAAAAAAGAGGAACTATAATTATCAAGTACCAATGACTCACCCGGAGGTTGCTATAAATATATATATATAAACTATAGCATCACTGATGCTGGTTTCCTGTTGCTTTCACAATTCATGATGCACATTATTCAGACTGACCTGCTCTGAGCAGAGTTCTGCGGTTTGACACCTTCATCATGAGGAGCCAACTCCCTGATTTCTTGGAGCTGCTCGCACCAAATCATTTAAACATAAATGAAAGGATAAAGTTGTTTCCTCAATCTTTCTAAGTATTACTGTGTCATCAGACAGGTCAGATGTGAACATGCTTTATATGTAATAGTTAGTATTCCAATGTGTCAACATGGCAGAAACTTTTATCAGTAGAAGAAAAAGGTTGTTATCAGACGGACGGTCAGTGTGTTTCTCTGTAATGATTCCTCCTGTTCATACTGAGCATTAGATCCTTCATCATGTTTACAGGAAGTGATGGAGGACTAAATCCACAGTCCTCCTTCTGTGGAAACATGGATTATAAAGTTGATGTGAAGCTTCAGAGTCTGAATGAATCAAATCTTCATCTTCTATGTTTCAGCGTTACAGTGTTTTTAGTATCAAAGTCTTTTTGTTCCTATACTTCCACCACAGAGAAACAGGAAACACTAAGAGGGAATCTGATGCTAAACACACTGTAACTGTGTCAGATATCACTGATATGACTAACTCACACTGCTATAGTTACTATGGTTACCATGGTTACTATAATAACTCACACTGATGAAGATCTATAGAAGCTGATCAGAGACTTTACATGAAACTATCCTCCATAACTAAACACTGGAAGCACATCTGAGGTTTATTAACCTTCCTGTCGTCCTCCCGGATCACATTGACCCATCTGTTTCGACTGTTCCTTCCTTCCTTCCTTCCATCTGTCCTTCTCTCCTTCCCCCTTTCTTCTTCATGTGTTTAAGGTATGGGTACATGTGTTTGAGGTATGGGTTCATGTGTTTAAGGTATGGGTTCATGTGTTTAAGGTATGGGTACATGTGTTTAAGGTATGGGTTCATGTGTTTACAGTTTTTCACAGTTGCTAACACCCAAAAAGCAAAAATTTGGCACAATTTGCACAACCTTCACTTCATGTACCAATTGCTCGACCCAAGTTGGCACTACTTCACACTCCCTTATCTGCATTAGAGTCTGACTTTCCTTCTTTACACTCTGATGTCAATTACAAATCACCTTGCTGTCAAAACACTACACACAATTTTCGGTTGTTGCACACAGTTCTCAAGTAAAATCTCAAAGCATCAACCTATAACACACAAATATTCAAAACACTACACACAATATTCAGTCGTTGAACACACTTCTCAAATAAAATCTCAAAGCATCAAACTACAACACACAAATATTCAAATCTCTAAACTTTCAGGTCTGTTGAGCAATTTGCAATCAGGACTGCAGTATAAAAGTGCCTTGAGCCTCTGTTTTGTTTGGTGAACAATGGAGAACATTGGAGAGAACCAGAGAAGGAGAGAGGTAAGAGTGAGAGGAGGAGGAGGAGGAGGACAGAGAGGAGAAGGAAGAAGAGGAGGAAGAGGAGGGGGTCAAAGGGGAGGAGGAGTAGGAGGTAGAGGAGCAGGAGGGGGACAAAGAGGGAGAAGAGGAGGAGGACAAGGAGAACCATCTCTAATGAGATACGGGCAACCGTGGTAGACCACGTTCTCAACCATGGTTTGAGCATGAGGGAGGCTGGCCAGAGGGTCCAACCCAACCTCAGCCGCTACACAGTTGCTGCCATCATAAGAACCTTCAGGGTGGAGAACAGGTACGAAATCTATTTGCCTTGTTTACTGTAATACTGTATATCAATAGAATACAGTGTGCTCACAGTATTTGCATTTTGCAGGACTGAAAGAGAACCACACCGTGGAGGAAGAGCACAGATTTTCACAGAGGAGCAGGAGACAGATGTTGTAAATATTGTTTGTGAGAACAATACAATCACGCTCCGGCAACTACAGTCTAGGATCCTGGCTGACCATGGCACTTTCAGGGACATCCACACTGTCAGCCTATCAACATTAGATAGAATCCTCCGCAGGAATCATGTTAGGATGAAGCAGGTCTACAGGGTCCCATTTGACCGTAACACAGACCGCATCAAAGAGCTCCGGCGAGAGTTTGTGCTTGTAAGTCCCATACTTTCAGCACTGACACATGCATGTATTGTACCTGTAATCCAATATTACTGTAAGTGTATTTACATGTATTTTCTATAGTGTCTCACTACAGCCCACTGTATTGAAGTCTCTGTGTCCATACTGTAACTCAAACTTTCTCATGTTGTCTGTGTCAGCGGATCCAGGAGCATGACACCGCAATGGAGGTGAATGAGTACATTTTCATTGATGAGGTTGGGTTCAACCTCGTGAAGAAGAGGCGCCGGGGCAGACATGTCATTGGCCAGCGGGCCATTGTTGAGGTCCCCGGCCAGCGTGGTGGCAACATCACGATGTGTGCGGCCATGAATCATCATGGCATCCTCCACCATCATGCCCACCTAGGGGCCTATAATACTGCCCGTCTCCTTGCCTTCCTGGATGGCCTGCATGACCTGCTAATACCACCTGGTCGGATGGATGTCCCACATCGGATCCATTATATTGTCATCTGGGACAATGTCAGTTTCCATAGGGCTGCTCTAGTGCGTGGGTGGTTCCAGGACCACCCACGCTTTTCCACTCTATTTCTTCCACCTTACTCTCCTTTCCTTAATCCAATAGAGGAATTCTTTTCAGCATGGAGGTGGAAGGTGTATGAACGGAACCCACAGGGCCGGGTCCCACTGCTCCAGGCCATGGAGGAGGCTTGTGGCGACGTCAGTGTGGAGGCCTGTCAGGGCTTCATTCGCCACTCAAGGCAATTCTTCCAACGCTGCCTAGACAGGGAGCACATTGCCTGTGATGTCGATGAGGTCCTCTGGCCTGACAGGAACCGGAGGCATGATGGCTAATTTTTTTTGTGAGGGGGGGACGGTTTACTGTACTGTACTGTTCTGTGTGTGCTAAAATAACTTTTTTTGGTTGCATATTTGTGTGCTGTTTTATGTTTGACTATACAAAAGTGGGCCTACAGACATTTTACAAAAGGAGAAAAGGCACATTTTCCAAAGTCATTGTCATTCATATGGTGTGTTCTGTTTCTATAATTGTGTTTTCAGTTTTGCACCTAAGTGTGCTGTAAATGCTTGGTAGTGTGCAGACAAATGCTTAGTTGTGTGTACTCAATGAATGGTATGTGTGTGTCATTTGAAAAAATGGCTTTGTGTACCAAATGAAAACACGAGTTCCATTTTGTGAACAGGTAAGAGATTTGATGGCAAAGAGTCGTCTTGCAAAGGGAGTGTCAGGTTTAGCATTTTGTGTGTGAGGTTTTCAGATCTGTGTGTTCAGTTTGAAAAAAGCTGTTATTGTTTTGAGAAACGGGTGTTAACAATTGTGAAAAACTGTAAGGTATGGGTACATGTGTTTAAGGTATGGGTTCATGTGTTTAAGGTATGGGTACATGTGTTTAAGGTATGGGTACATGTGTTTGAGGTATGGGTTCATGTGTTTGAGGTATGGGTTCATGTGTTTAAGGTATGGGTACATGTGTTTAAGGTATGGGTTCATGTGTTTGAGGTATGGGTTCATGTGTTTAAGGTATGGGTACATGTGTTTGAGGTATGGGTTCATGTGTTTAAGGTATGGGTACATGTGTTTAAGGTATGGGTTCATGTGTTTAAGGTATGGGTTCATGTGTTTAAGGTATGGGTACATGTGTTTAAGGTATGGGTACATGTGTTTAAGGTATGGGTACATGTGTTTGAGGTATGGGTACATGTGTTTGAGGTATGGGTCCATGTGTTTAAGGTATGGGTACATGTGTTTGAGGTATGGGTTCATGTGTTTAAGGTATGGGTTCATGTGTTTGAGGTATGGGTTCATGTGTTTGAGGTATGGGTACATGTGTTTGAGGTATGGGTACATGTGTTTGAGGTATGGGTACATGTGTTTGAGGTATGGGTACATGTGTTTGAGGTATGGGTACATGTGTTTAAGGTATGGGTTAATGTGTTTAAGGTATGGGTTCATGTGTTTGAGGTATGGGTTCATGTGTTTGAGGGTACATGTGTTTAAGGTATGGGTTCATGTGTTTAAGGTATGGGTTCATGTGTTTGAGGTATGGGTTCATGTGTTTAAGGTATGGTAACAAAAGCTTCAAGTTGTGTTACTTTAGTCTAAGCATGGGTCTATAGTGTTCAAGCAATGGGCAAAAACTGTAAACACACATTATTCTACAGCACATGTTTGTCTGTGTGATTTTTGAAGTGCTGCAGTTAGTGACATGATGAAACACTCCAGTCCATTTCTCAGTTAAAGGGAAGGAAACTAAAGGTTTGCACAAGTTTATTCCAACATACAAGTTGGCAGGCGTGTGTGTGTGTGTGTATGTGTGTGTGTGTGTGTGTGTGTGTGTATGTGCGTGTGTGCGTGTGTGTGTGTGTGTGTGTGTGTTTGTGTGTGTATGTATGTGTGTGTGTATGTATGTGTGTGCGTGTGTGTGTGTATGTATGTGTGTGTGTGTGTGTGTGTGTGTGTGTGTATGTATGTGTGTGTGTGTGTGTGTGTGTGTGTGTGTGTGTGTGTGTGTGTGTGTATGTGTGTGTGTGTGTGTGTGTGTGTGTGTGTGTGTATGTATGTGTGTGTGTATGTGCGTGTGTGTATGTATGTATGTGTGTGTGTGTGTGTGTGTGCGTGTGTGTATGTATGTGTGTGCGTGTGTGTATGTATGTGTGTGTGTGTGTGTGTGTGTATGTATGTGTGTGCGTGCGTGTGTGTGTATGTGTGTGTGTTCAAGATGGCAGACTTCGCATGAAATCTTGTGACACAAGAAGAGGAGAAGTGGATACGGTTGTTTGACACCGTGGTGGTCTGGCCTCCAGCTCCACTGTGAGGAACCTCGCAGTGATCAGGATCTTTTAATTCACACATAAAACATATTTCAAGGACTGCCTTCTTTCATCTGCATTACAAACACCAGCTGGTCCAGAACCCTAACCCTAGAACCCTAACGAGTCTCTAAAGACTCTCCAGCTGGTCCAGAACCCTAACCCTAGAACCCTAACGAGTCTCTAAAGACTCTCCAGCTGGTCCAGAACCCTAACCCTAGAACCCTAACGAGTCTCTAAAGACTCTCCAGCTGCTCGTGTTCTGACAGAAACTAGAAAGAGAGATCATATTACTCCCATCTTGGCTTCACTGCATCGACTTCCTGTAAAATCTACAATACAATTAAAATCCTTCTCCTCACTTTCAAAGCTCTAAATGGTCAGGCTCCATCATATCTGAAAGAACTCATAGAACCTTATGAACCTACTAGAACACTGCGCTCCCAGCTCATAGAACCTTATGAACCTACTAGAACACTGTGCTCCCAGCTCATAGAACCTTATGAACCTACTAGAACACTGTGCTCCCAGCTCATAGAACCTTATGAACCTACTAGAACACTGTGCTCCCAGCTCATAGAACCTTATGAACCTACTAGAACACTGCGCTCCCAGCTCATAGAACCTTATGAACCTACTAGAACACTGCTCCCAGCTCATAGAACCTTATGAACCTACTAGAACACTGCTCCCAGCTCATAGAACCTTATGAACCTACTAGAACACTGCGCTCCCAGCTCATAGAACCTTATGAACCTACTAGAACACTGCGCTCCCAGCTCATAGAACCTTATGAACCTACTAGAACACTGCGCTCCCAGCTCATAGAACCTTATGAACCTACTAGAACACTGCGCTCCCAGCATGCAGGCCTACTTGTGGTTCCTAGTATATCTAAAAGTAGAACAGGAGGCAGAGCCTTCAGTTCTCAGGTTCTTCTCCTGTGGAACCAGATTGGTTCCGGGGGGCAGAACCCTCTCTACGTTTAAGAGTAGGCTTCAAACGTTCCTTTGTGATAAAGCTGATAGTTCGGGTTAGGGGTTCCAGCTCCTAGTTTCTGCTGCTATAGGCTTAGACTGCCGGGGGACTCCCATGATGCACTGGGCTCCTCTCTCCTCCTCCCTCTCTCTCTCTATCCATCCATCTATATCCATTAACATTCATGTTCTATTAATGCTTCAATAAGCTAAACTTCTTCCCCGGAGTTGTCTGTGCTTTCTGGTCTCACAGGTAATCTGGGCCTGGAGACGTCCGGATGACAGATTCCAGTCCCGGACCTTCAATGTGCTTCTCTCTCCTCTCCTTCCTCTCCTTCCTCTCCCTCCTCGTCTCTCTCTCCTCTCTACTCCAACCAGTCCAGGCAGATGTTCTCCCACTCTGAGTCTGGTTCTGAGGGTTCTTCCTGTTAAAAGATGTTCTCCCACTCTGAGTCTGGTTCTGAGGGTTCTTCCTGTTAAAAGATGTTCTCCCACTCTGAGTCTGGTTCTGAGGGTTCTTCCTGTTAAAAGATGTTCTCCCACTCTGAGTCTGGTTCTGAGGGTTCTTCCTGTTAAAGGGAGTTTTTTCTCTCCACTGTCACCAAGTGCTGCTCATGTGGGAATGTTGGGTCTCTTTAAATGAAACCTGAAGAGTTCGGTTTAGACCTGCTCTATGTGGAAAGAGCCTTCACATGACTCTGTGGTGTTGGTGCTTTATAAATAAAGAGGGAATCGAAACCGCCAATCTTCCATTTGGTGGACGACCGCTCTACCTCCTGAGCCACAGCCTCACTGATTCTGGGTTAGGGTTAGAATCAGTGGCTGGTCTCTTCTACAGAACGGCGTGATGGATCCGTTGTAGTTGTATGTCATCTCGTCCAGCGAGTTCAGGAAGCTTTGAAAGAAAGCAGGGAGGAACACACATGTATCATCGTCTTTATTTCACTGGCGTTACTGAAGGACAGCTTGTGCCCCGCCTGCGCATAGACTCTAAAACTAGGAAAAAAAGACCAGTGACTTCAGGAGTCTCTCAGCCAATGAGGGATGAGATTTCATGGGGGTCACCTGGGTTTGGATTTGGGTTGAATTTGATCTTTTGGCTTGTGGGAGGAGATCTGACTCCCTTTTCTCTGTTTCCTTTGTTTTGAGAGGGCAAAGAAAACTCAAATGAGGCTTCCCTGATTACATACAGGCCTCACAGGAGACAAAGGGATCATGTGCCGTTGCCATGGAAACACTAAGAGGGAATCTGATGCTAAAGAGACTTTAAATGTGTCAGATATCACTGATATGACTAACTCACACTGATGAAGCTCAATAGAAGCTGATCAGAGACTTTACATGACTGTGTGGAAACACTGTGATACAGTCCTCATCACTAAACACTGAAAGCACATTTCAGTGTTTAGTGATGGAGGACAAAATGTCCCAACCCTAACCCTTTTCTGACTGCTGGTTTAAGACACAGTTGAGAAATTATTTGGCAATTAGTCCCAACTTCTTCTTTTAACAACCTTTTTCTTCTACTGATAAAAAGTTTCTGCCATGTTGACACATTGGAATAATAAATGTACCTATTATATATAAAGCACGTTCACATCTGACCTGTCTGAGGACACAGTAATATTTAGAAAGATTGTGGAAACAACTTTATCCTTTCTTTCTTTTATGTTTAAAGTTTCTCAACAAATCAGGAAGTTGGCTCCTCATGATGAAGGCATCGAACCGCAGAAATCTGTGGTTAGGGTTAGACTCTGGGTGAGTCTGTGCTATTTGACAACTACAGTTCCACTTTTTTGTGAAGCAGTATTTAAGATCACACCTCTCTGCTTCACTTATTACCAGACTTAAGCGAGTTGTTAGTAAGTGAACACAGGAGCAGTTTACAGCTGAGATCCAGAGTCCACGAGCGTTTGAAGATGTGCAGGACTGTGTGGATGTGGCTGCTCATCCTGGCTGTCTTGCCACTCTTCTGTGAATCAGAAGGTAAACTTCTTCATCTGTAGTTTCTGCATTGTTTTACATACAGAGTAATGGAGTGATATTATTCACACTGTTGCTCTGTAACGTCATTATGACTTTGTGCTAAATGCAACAAATGAAGGCACAAAAACTCCAAACAGGAATAAATCACACAGTCCTACATTACTGCTTCACACCATCACATTTATGAGTATAATTTATACAAATCATTATAATCATAATGTTTCTCAAAACACAGATTAAAGTGGTTAAAGTGACTTTTTCTGAACTCTGACTTCAACCAGCTGCTGACTGATTCTGAGTTTATAACTATTGTATGTATATATGTTTATATACCAACATGTTGTAGTTAAACTATCACTCTCTGTTTCATCATAAACTCAGAAGAGCTGGAGATTTCAATTTTCACAGGAAGTTCACTAAATGTGGTCCCATCTCAAAGCCAGGTGGTTTATTCTGGAAATCCCCTCTGAACTAACATCTCACCCAAACTCTGAAACTTTCAGTACCAACCAACCCCGTTCTCCCAAACCTCTCGACCCTACTGTACCTCTCAGTGTGTCATGCTTGTTGTGCTGAAGAGTAAAACCCTGATTCTCTGTCTGTTAGAAGAAGGTAACGGCCCAAGATGCTGCAGAAAATGCACGAGAATAATAATTTCCAACATCAAGGAGTGTTACGAACAGAAGCCAACAGAGGAATGCAACTTCCGCGCCTTTAGGTAAGTACAACGTGTTTTTAAGAATCTAAATGTGAATAAATCTGTATTCATCTCTCTCTGATCTGCTGAGAGGTTCCTCATGATACCAGAACAACACTCAGGAAACTTCAGCTTCATTCAAACTTAATAATATTTAATGAGGTGTTGTGTGTAGCAGCAACATAACAAATGTCTAATTCTTTCATTTCTGGTTCCTGTTTCTAGGATCATAACAGAAGACAATGAGGTATTCTGTTTGGCTCCAGACTCTCCGTGGCTCCAACGTCGTATAGAGGAGGTGAGAATTATGTGTTAAAATGTGTTGGCTCAGCTATCAGGATGATTTACAAGTCCATCAGGGTGAGCTACTGTTAGAAGGTAACACTATATTTCATGAGTCTTTGATTTCTGAGTTATTTCCCTGTGAGTATCCTGGAAAGGGATTTAGGGAAATTTTAAATGACCAACTGAATCACTATAACAAAAGAACAAAGATAAAATGAATGTAATGGACTCTTTTTCTGTCTGTTTGAATCTTTTCTTTCTGTCTCTCTCACAGGGAAATGTGGAGTGTCCTGCCATCATGACCGAAACCGAACGCAGAGTTGAAGTCCTGAACAAAGTCGACATGGAATAAAAACAGCTGCCAGAATCATGTCTGATCATTTACTGCTTCCTGCTTTTACTGCAATATAAAGATAGATAAATATAGATAACTGAACATGTTTCAGGCACAGCTTTGCTTTTTTTGGAGGGAAATAATCCTGCAACCAAAAATAATAAATCATTTAGAAAGTGAGTGTCTCTTGTGATTTTAATTCTTACTCTTAGTGTGTTATAGTGCAGTACAGTCACAGAGGTGGTGACTCAGTGCTGTTTATGTAACTCAGAGTCTGTGCAGTTAAAATGGAAACGTTGGATCTGTGAATGAATGTGTGATCAGCCAATCAGGTTACTATCAGCTGTCAGTCGCCATCGTCAATAAGGCAAGGCAGCTTTATTTATATATTATATATACGCGTTAGCATCTCACCCATCTCAGACACAGGAGGTGAAGGGACAGTACTCTGAGGACCACCTTGAACACCATACTGGACACCAAACACTGAGGGGACTGAATGACTGCGGCCCCTCGTACCGCCGGGTAAACCTTCACGCTCCCACTGGATCTCCTCTGCTCTAACATCAAGAAAAGAAAGTTGTTCTGGTGGCCAAACACCTTACTAACACACTTTATGTTGTTTTATTGCTTTTATTTGTTCAGTCTGAAATATGTAGTTCATGTGGGGGGTGGTGGTGGGGGGGGGGGCGGGGGTGGTGAAAGGGTCTGGGTGAGGGTGTTGTGGTTTTGGATGTTTGGGTGAATGGGTGGGTGTATATGGATGTTTTCCACCTGATGGATGACCATATTCATTTCCTTTGGAGTCAACCAGTCAAAACGCACTGAATGTGGAAGTCATCTATTTTATATGTAGATGCCTCGTGTGGAGGATATTATGAGGGCTCGAGCCAATCCCATGAAAAACACCATTTTTATGATGTATGAACGTTGAAAATCGTTCAGATTTGACTCGGACACTGGAGGAGGGTTCAACATGACAAGAGACCAAATCACTGGTGACGTGAAGCAGCAGCGCGTGGCTTCACCTGTGAGGGGAAACACCTCCGACCCGGAAGCGAGAGCGCAAAGGAAGAGATGGGGGAGGATCCCTTCAATTATACCCAGCTGTCCCAATGATTAGTTACCAGCTGAGCTCAATAAAATGCGGCAACAACGCGAAGACAAAGACTTGAGCGAGTTGTTAGTAAGTGAATACAGGAGCAGTTTACAGCTGAGATCCAGAGTCCACGAGCGTTTGAAGATGTGCAGGACTGTGTGGATGTGGCTGCTCGTCCTGGCTGTCTTGCCACTCTTCTGTGAATCAGAAGGTAAACTTCTTCATCTGTAGTTTCTGCATTGTTTTACATACAGAGTAATGGAGTGATATTATTCACACTGTTGCTCTGTAACGTCATTATGACTTTGTGCTAAATGCTAATGTGAACAATAAAGATATAAAATAAAAGGCTGAGGCTCTGGCTTCACTCCTGAATCCTGCAGCTAGTAGATCGCCCCCCCATGGCCTAAAACTGAACTGCAACTGAAACCCATCTTCAGTTTGGGAGATGCTTTTTCTGCCTGGAAGCAGCTGCATGCATTGGTCTAATAATGAAATTGTTGTAAACTACAAGTGTTGCTGAAGCTTTCACTCTTTTTAAGACTTGTTTCCTTTTCGGTGCAGCTTTAGAAGTAGGTGAAGTTGTGCCAGAAACCTCGACTCTACCTCTCAGTGTGTCATGCTTGTTGTGCTGATGAGTAAAACACTGATTCTCTCTGTTAGAAGGTAAGGACCTAAAATGCTGTGAAACAAACAGCAAAGCAACTATTACTGACATCAAGGAGTGTCATGAACAGATGCCAAGGAAGGACTGCAGGTTCCACTCCTTTGTGTAAGTACAACGTGTTTTTAAAGAATCTAAATGTGAATAAATCTGTATTCATCTCTCTCTGATCTGCAGAGAGGTTCCTCATGATACCAGAACAACACTCAGGAAACTTCAGCTTCATTCAAACTTAATAATATTTGTGTGTCTAATTCTTTCATTTCTGGTTCCTGTTTCTAGAGTCAAAACTCAAGACGATAAGGAACACTGTGTGGATCCAGGTGCTCTGTGGTTCGCACTTCAGAGAATAGTGGTGAGAATTATGTGTTAAAATGTGTTGGCTCAGCTATCAGGATGCTTTACAAGTCCATCAGGGTGAGCTACTGTTAGAAGGTCAAAATGGACTATATGGTATCTGAGAACAGAGAAAGTAACACTATATATAATGAGTCTGATTTCTAAATTATTCCCCTGCGAGTATCCTGGAAAGATTAATGTAAATGACCTTAAACAGACAATCAGTCCAACTGATCACTAAAACACAAGAACAAGATAAAATGAATATAATGGACTCTTTTTCTGTCTGACTCTTTTCTTCCTGCCTCTCTCACAGGGAAATGTGAAGTGTCCCGTCGTCAAGCCCAAATGCATATTTGAAGACTTGCTGCCACAATTGTGTGCTTTACTGTAACCTGATTCTACTGCAATATAAAGATGGATAACCCTGCAACCAAAAATAATAAATCCTTTAGAAAGTGAATGTCTCTTGTGTTTTCAGTTCTTACTCTTAGTGTGTTATAGTGCAGTACAGTCACAGAGGTGGTGACTCAGTGCTTTTGGTAAACAAATGGTGCAATGTCATTTCAAATCAGAAAACCAAAAATACTAAATGTACATTTTAACAAACCTACTTTTAAAATGAGGTTTGAGTTGATCATCTTTAAAGAATACAGAATGACACCCTCTAGCTGCAGTTAATGTGAACTACGTGATGATAAATGCAGTTTATAAATGAGATGTTCAGGTTCTGCTATAAAATCTGAACTTGCAGATGTTTTATCAATCTTTATTTATAAAGCACCGAATCACAACAAAGTCATGTGAAGGCTCTTTCCACATAGAGCCCTAACCCTCAGAACCAGACTCAGAGTGGGAGAACAT
>NC_070593.1:863867-867945 GCF_027409825.1 Scomber japonicus
CGGGGATCAGCGGGGCTCCTTACACCCAGTACCGGGGATCAGCGGGGCTCCTTACACCCAGTACCGGGGATCAGCGGGGCTCCTTGCAGCGAGTACCGGGGAGCAGTACCGGGGATCAGTACCGGGGATCAGCGGGATGTTCGGCTGTCTGGTCGCCGGTAGGTTGGTGCAGACCGACCCGGTTCAAGTCTCCTCGGATAAGTTCGTGTTCAACTTACCGGACTATGAGTCGGTGAAGCACGTGGTGGTGTTCATGCTGGGCACGGTGCCGTTCCCCGCAGACATGGGAGGCGCGGTCTACTTCTCCTTCCCGGACCCGGTAACCGGAGGCCCGGTGTGGCAGCTGCTGGGTTTCATCACTAACGACAAACCGAGCGCCATCTTCAAGATCTCCGGTCTGCAGGCTGGAGAAGGAGGCGCGCACCCGTTCGGCTCGTCCTCGTCCTCCGGTGCTCAGGTCGGTGTGTCGGTGGAGCCTCTGCAGCAGCTCGTGCAGCAGATCCCGGTGTCCGGCGCGTGCGTGTCCACCGTGGACTCGTTCCTGCAGTTCACGCAGAAGATGCTGGACTCGCTCTTTAACTACGCGGCTTCCTTCGCGGTGAACCAGAACCAGATGAGTCCGAACCGAACCGAGACCTTCATCCCCTCATCATGCGTCCTCCGGTGGTACGAGAACTTCCAGAGGAGGATGGCACAGAACCCGAACTACTGGAAGAACTAGGGAGGAAGAGGAGGAGGAGGAGGAGGAAGAGGAGAAGAGGAGGAGGAACTAGGGAGGAAGAGGAAGAGGAGGAGGAAGAGGAGGAGGAGGAACTGGGGAGGAAGAGGAGGATGAAGAAGAACTAGGGAGGAAGAGGAGGAGGAAGAAGAACTAGGGAGGAAGAGGAGGAGGAAGAAGAACTAGGGAGGAAGAGGAGGAGGAAGAAGAACTAGGGAGGAAGAGGAGGAGGAGGAGGAGGAACTGGGGAGGAAGAGGAGGAAGAAGAACTGGGGAGGAAGAGGATGACGCAGAACCCAAACTACTGAAAGAACTAGGGAGGAAGAGGAAGAGGAGAAGAGGAGGAGGAACTAAGGAGGAAGGAAGGAAGGAAGGAAGGAAGGAAAGTGGACCAGATTGGCCTCCTTTCCTTGCCTCCTTTCCTTACCTGATGATGTAATAAAGTGCATTTCCACATAAAATGTTATATTTGATTAATATCAGCATTTTATTACTTTTATGAGTTTTATTATAATTTTATATTATAATGATTTTATTATATGATCAGGTTCACATTTAACACACTGCTCTGTTACACTTCAGCTGGGTCACCATATTATATTATATTATATTATATCATCATATTATATTTATATATTATATTTATATGATGATATAATATAATATCAGATATAATTTAATAAGTTTCTTTTCCTGCTTTTAAACTCTGAGTTACAGTAAAAAGAGATTTTATGAACTTCCAGAATCTTAATGTTGTAACCCTCCTGTTGTCCTCGAGTCAAGGAAGGAAGGGAGGGAGGAAGGAAAGGAGGGAGGGAGGGAGGAAGGGAGGGAGGATGGAGGAATGAAAGAGAGAAGGAGATAAGGAAGGAAAGGAGGGTGGAAAGAAGGAAGGAAAGGAGGGAGGAAAGAAGGAAGGAAAGGAGGGAGGGAGGAGGGAGGAAGGAAAGGAGGGAGGGAGGAGGGAGGGAGGAAAGAGAGAAGGAGGTAAGGAAGGAAAGGAGGGTGGAAAGGATAAGAGAAGGAGGTAAGGAAGGAAAGGAGGGTGGAAAGGATAAGAGAAGGAGGTAAGGAAGGAAGGGAGGGAGGAAGGAAGGAGGGTTAATGTTCTGTTTGCCTTTTACTCACGTTCTCATGTGTGTTCCAGATATATGACCCAGGAAGGGAGGAAGGAAGGGAGGAAGGGAGGGAAGGGAGGGAGGGAGGAAGGGAGGGAGGAAGGAAGGGAGGAAGTGCCTAACCCTTTATGAGTCATTCAGTGTTTTCTGTTTGTTATTAATAAAAAGTTTGACTTGACTTTGTTCTCAGTAGATTTCCTGATGAGAGGAAACAAAAAGCTCTCATATAAACTCTGATTCAATAAGTTCTTTATGTTATTAACCCTCCTGTTGTCCTCAGGGCAAGGAGGAAGGGAGGAAGGAGGGAGGGAGGAAGGAGGGAGGAAGGAAAGAAGGGAGGAAAGAAGGACAGAAGGGAGGACGGGAGGAAAAGGAAGGAAGGAAAGTAGGGAGGGAGGAAAAGAGGAAGGAAGTAAGGAGCGAAGGAAGGAAGTGAGGGAGCAAAGAAAGAGGGAAGGAGTGGATGAACAAAGGAAAAAAGAAAGAAAGAGGGAGGAATGAAGGAAGGACAGAAGGAAGGAAGGAAGGAAGAGTGAAAGGAGACGGGGTCAGTTTAACCTGCTGGAATGTTTTATATTGAAAAGTGTTCCCATTATTTTGTCCACCCCCCTGTAGAAGCTTTATTAAGGTATATATATTATAATATAAATGATATCAGAGCTGTTTAATTATAATATTTAATATTTGAATGAATTCAGTTTGTTGGATATTAAAATTAAATCGTCTTAAAGTCTAAAATACTGAAAATCTACAAAAACAATAAAAACATAAATCTATTTATTATATTTAACTTTTCATTTAGAAAGTTAATAAATCACATTATGAATCCAGAACATTTATATTTAACCCTTAAACAGACCTTACTAGTTATGTCATTTGCACCTCAAGTAAGGAAGGAATGAAGGAAAGAAGGAAGACGGACGGAAGAAGGAAGGAAAGGAGGAAGGAAGGGAAGCAAGGGATGAAGAAGGAAGGAAAGGAAGGAGGGAGGAAGGAGGGAAGAAGGAAGGAAAGGAGGGAGGGAGGGAGGAAGGGAAGGAAGGAAGGGAGGAAGGGAGGAGGAAGGAAGGACAGAGGAAGGACCCGGGAGGACAACAGGAAGGTTAAAGAGTGTGTATCTCCTGGTTGTCTGTTTAAGGGTTAATAATAATAATAAACATTTGAGTTTATTTAAAGTTTCCACCTGAAACAGGAAATATAGAATATGATTGTTATTAAAGTGATAATAATAAAACACTCTGATGTAATAATAATAATTATTATAACAGATGTATTAACTGTTTATATTCTAACACAGTAAAGTCAGTTATTAATAAATGTTTTAATGAATCTTTAATCATCTTAATTAATAATCACTATTTTATTGTCCAGAAGAACATTTGATAGAATCTGATGAATAACGTGTTTGAATGTTTGAATGGTGAATTTTTATTTTTTTTTTAAATAAGGTTAAATGAGTAAAACTTTTATTATTTATAAAAATGTTGTTAAAAAAAGGAAAAAACAGATTTTTTATTTTCACAGGAAACTTTTTTACTCTCAAAAGTCAAAACGTTGAAATCTGAGTTTAACTTTCACCAGCGAGGGTTAGAGCAGGAAACCAGCAGGTGGAGCTGCAGCTGTGTGTGTATCTGTGTGTGTATCTGTGTGTGTATCTGTGTGTGTATATATGTGTGTGTGTGTATATATGTGTGTGTGTGTATATATGTGTGTGTATCTGTGTGTGTATATACGTGTGTGTATCTGTGTGTGTATATATGTGTGTGTGTGTATATACGTGTGTGTATCTGTGTGTGTGTGTGTATATACGTGTGTGTATCTGTGTGTGTATATATGTGTGTGTGTGTGAGAGAGATTTAGACATAATGCTACACACCGGAGGCCTGTACTACGAAGCTGGATTTTCTCTTATCGAGGTAACTTCAGGGTTAACCCTGGGTTTTCCGTACTACGAAGCTGGTTCACTTCTTACCGGGGTAAAATCACCATGGTAACTGATGCTGAACGGCTAACCTGCTCCGGAGCAGGTTATGTTCTGGATAAGAGATCAATGAGTAAAAAAGCACCACCTCCTGACCAATCAGCTCTCTTATAAAATGACCTGCCCATTCTTAAAAGATCCTGGCTGTCAACATTGGTGCGGATCATGAGAGGAGCGCTTAGGAGAGAAAGAGCTTTTAGGGATAGATGCAACTTTTTAATTGGCCAAAATATATATTAAAAAAATAATCATTGAGGCACG
>NC_070593.1:873145-888145 GCF_027409825.1 Scomber japonicus
GCTGTGTGTGAAGACAACAGCCTACAGCATTAACACACACACACACACACACACACACACACACACACACACACACACACACACACACACACACACACACACACACACACACACACACAGACACACACACACACACACACTCCGTCAGTTTTTAGATCGATTTCTTTCCTTCGGGTCGTTTCTGTGAAAATCCATCAGAGTCACTTTATGAAGATTTGATGAGGTTTAGTCAGAGTGTGTGTGTGTGTGTGTGTGTGTGTATATGTGTGTGTGTGTCTGTGTGTGTGTGTGTGTGTGTGTGTGTGTCTGTGTGTGTGATCTTACATCCTTCCTTCCTTCCTTCCTTCCTTCCTACCTTCCTTCCTTCCTTCCTTCCTAACACCATATCAACTAGTTTGGCATGATCTTACATCCTTCCTTCCTTCCTTCCTTCCTTCCTTCCTTCCTTCCTACCTAACACCATATCAACTAGTTTGGCATGATCTTACATCCTTCCTTCATTCCTTCTGTCCATCCTTCCTTCTTGTGTGTGTGTGTGTGTGTGTGTGTGTGTGTGTCTGTGCGTGTGTGTGTGTGTGTGTGTGTGTGTGTATATGTGTGTGTGTGTGTGTGTGTGTGTGTGTGTGTGTGTGTGTGTGTGTGTGTGTGTGTTCTGTCATAGGCTTCTTTTAGGGACTAGTTAATTGGGGACAAAAGTCGAGTCCCCAGTCGGGAAAAAGCTGATTTTGGGTCAGTGGTTATGTCTCCAGAAAATTAATATACGTCTATGTGCTGTCCCCAGAAGTGACCATGATCTGTGTGTGTGTGTGTGTGTGTGTGTGTGTGTGTGTGTGTGTGTGTGTGTGTGTGTGTGTGTGTGTGTCCTCCAGGCTTGGCTTCACTCCACAGCAGAGGTGGTGTGTAATGTCACAGCGTGTTAGCAGCGCTACCGTTAGCACTACAGATCTGGGACAGTGTGAAGACACAAAGCTACACACACACACACACACACACACACACACACACACACACACACACACACACACACACACACAGCAGATACAGGATCGAGGACACTGATATGGAAATATAAGTTAAGTAAAAGAAGAATTCTTTTATTTATTTCCTTCCTTCCTTCTTTTCTTCCTTCTGTCCATCCTTCCTTCTATGTCCTTCCTTCCTTCCTTTCTTCTGTCCATCTGGCCATCCATCCATCCATCCATCATCCATCCGTCCCTCCCTCCCTCCTTCCTTCCCTTCATCAGATCAGATTGTTTGTTTGAATGAGTTTTTTGCTCTGAATCATTCTTAAATATAAATGAAGGTTAAAATACTAAATATGAACCTGAGCAGCAGAGTGGAGCTGAATATATTAAATCCTTCCTTCCTTCCTTCCTTCCTTCCTTCCTTCCTTCCTCCCTGAGCAGCAGAGAGAAGCTGAATATATTAAATCATATTCAGAAGCTTCCATTTCTCTGATCCGCTTTCAAGTAGAAGGAATGTTTAATACAACAGAACAGCTGAATAAGGATTATATCATTTTATTGTTTGTCTTCTTGAATTATATTTATCCTCCTCACTTTGTTTCACGCTGCAAACAGCAAAGTCCTGAGTGTCTGTTGTCAAAGTGATTATTCAGCAGAACAGGAAGTCTCTTTGTTCATTTATTTAGGAAGTAACCAGAATGAAAGACAGGAAATAAATTACTCTCTCTTCCTTTTCCTAACTTGTATTGAGGGTTTTTTTGTGTTTTAAGGAAAAAGAAAAGAAGATCTCTCAGTGTGCGTCCTAGTTTAAAGGGTTATTACCAATAATAATAAGTGGCCTCCTGCAGTAAACCTACCGCGCTGATGGAAAGTAAGAGAGCTACTGGACTTTTGAATGGCTTGTTTAACTTTAAAACACTTCCAGACGCTTCAGTTGACAAGTCAAAAGTAAAATGCAACCTGTGTCAAACGGAGTTTAACTACCACCGGAGTACGTGGAGTTTGAGTTAGCACCTCCACGCTAAACACCCAGGTGCAGCCAAGCCAGCCTCAGCTCCACCAAAGGACCATTTTGGAGTGTGGGAGTCGCAGCAGAGCCGTGATTGATTCCCAGTTAAGACACTCTGGTAAGAAATGCTTTACATTATGGGCTTAAAACTGCCTTCAAATGGAAAATAACAGGATTTTAAACACGCAATTCAAAACGCCATTAATCACGATTAACTATGGAAACTCTGAGATTAATCTCGATTAAAAAAATTAATCGTTCGACAGCCCTAATTAAATATGACTGAATCTGCATCACTCTGTTGCAGGTGTTTAAACTAAATTCCTTCCTAAACTAAACTTTAATAGAAATCAAATAAAACCCAGCAGCTGCCTGAAGGAAAGAAACCAAACGCTATGCAGACGACCCACCGCTGTACGTGATGATGCGTTCGGTGGCGTCTCCCTCTCCGTAGCGGGTGATGGGCGTCAGGCGAACCAGGTACGACTCCGGCTTGACGAGCTCCGTCAGGTTGTAGGTCAACAGCTCCCCCTTCTGGATGCTTCCCTCCATGGGAATCTCCTGCTCCCACCAGCGAGACTGGCTCATCTGAAACACAGCAGGACGATGCGTTCAGGGACATTTCACTTCTTTAACACTCCTGTTGGCCTCCAGTCAAGGAAAGGGAGAAGGAAGGAAAGGAGGAAGGGAGGAAGGAAGGGAGGGAGGGAAGGGAGAAGGAAGGGAGGAAGGGAGGAAGGAAGGATGGAAGGGAGGGAGGAAGGGAGGAAGAAGGAAGGAAAGGGAGAAGGATGGAAGAAAGAAGGAAGGAAGGTAGGAGGGAGGGAGGGAAGAAGGAAGGGAGGAAGAAGGAAGGAAAGGGAGGAAATAAGGTAGGAAGGAAGGAAGGAAAGGGAGAAGGAAGGGAGGAAGGAGGAAGGAAAAGGAAGGAGGGAGAAAGGAAGGAAGGAAGAAAGGATGGAGGGAAGGAAGGAAGGAAGGAAGGACGGAAGGAAAGGGAGAAGGAAAGAAAAGGAGAAGGAAGGAAAGGAGGAAGGAAGGGAGGGTGGAAGAAGGAAGGAAAGGGAGATGGAAGGGAGGAAGACGGAAGGAAAGGGAGATGGATGGAAGAAAGAAGGAAGGAAGGAAGGTAGGAGGGAGGGAGGGAGGAAAGAAGGAAGGGAGGAAGAAGGAAGGAAAGGGAGATGGAAGGGAGGAAGGGAGGAAGAAGGATGCTTCCCTCCATGGGAATCTCCTGCTCCCACCAGCGAGACTGGCTCATCTGAAACACAGCAGGACGATGCGTTCAGGGACATTTCACTTCTTTAACACTCCTGTTGGCCTCCAGTCAAGGAAAGGGAGAAGGAAGGAAAGGAGGAAGGGAGGGAGGGAGGGACGGAGGGCGGGAGGGAGGGAGGAAGGAAAGGAGGGTGGAAGACGGACAGAAAGGAATGAGGAAAGAAGGAAGGGAGGAAGGAAGAAAGGGAGGAAGGGAGGAGGAAGGAAAGGGAGAAGAGAGGGAGGGAGGAAGGGAGGGAGGGAGGGAAGGGAGGAAGAAGGAAGGAAAGGGAGGAAATAAGGTAGGAAGGAAGGAAGGAAAGGGAGAAGGAAGGGAGGAAGGAGGAAGGAAAAGGAAGGAGGGAGAAAGGAAGGAAGGAAGAAAGGATGGAGGGAAGGAAGGAAGGAAGGAAGGACGGAAGGAAAGGGAGAAGGAAAGAAAAGGAGAAGGAAGGAAAGGAGGAAGGAAGGGAGGGTGGAAGAAGGAAGGAAAGGGAGATGGAAGGGAGGAAGACGGAAGGAAAGGGAGATGGATGGAAGAAAGAAGGAAGGAAGGAAGGTAGGAGGGAGGGAGGGAGGAAAGAAGGAAGGGAGGAAGAAGGAAGGAAAGGGAGATGGAAGGGAGGAAGGGAGGAAGAAGGATGCTTCCCTCCATGGGAATCTCCTGCTCCCACCAGCGAGACTGGCTCATCTGAAACACAGCAGGACGATGCGTTCAGGGACATTTCACTTCTTTAACA
Organism: Scomber japonicus; assembly: GCF_027409825.1. Classification (NCBI taxonomy): domain Eukaryota; kingdom Metazoa; phylum Chordata; class Actinopteri; order Scombriformes; family Scombridae; genus Scomber; species Scomber japonicus. Next base: position 877,117 of record NC_070593.1, read on the forward strand.
CTCCTGTTGGTAGGAAGGAAAGGAAAGGGAGAAGGAAGGAAAGGAGGAAGGGATGGAGGGAGGGAGGGAGGGAGGGAGGAAGGAAAGGAGGGTGGAAGACGGACGGAAAGGAATGAGGAAAGAAGGAAGGGAGGAAGGAAGGAAGGGAGGAAGGAAGAAAGGGAGGAAGGGAGGAGGAAGGAAAGGGAGAAGGAAGGGAGGAAGGGAGGGAGGAAGGGAGGGAGGGAGGGAGGAAGCAAAGGAGGGTGGAAGACGGACGGAAAGGAATGAGGAAAGAAGGAAGGGAGGAAGGAAGGAAGGGAGGAAGGAAGAAAGGGAGGAAGGGAGGAGGAAGGAAAAGGAGAAGGAAGGGAGGAAGGGAGGGAGGAAGAAAGGGAGGAATGGGAATTCCATGGGAATCTCCTGCTCCCACCAGCGAGACTGGCTCATCTGAAACACAGCAGGACGATGCGTTCAGGGACATTTCACTTCTTTAACACTCCTGTTGGCCTCCAGTCAAGGAAAGGGAGAAGGAAGGAAAGGAGGAAGGGAGGGAGGGAGGAAGGGAGGGAGGGAGGGAGGGAGGGAGGAAGGAAAGGAGGGTGGAAGACGGACAGAAAGGAATGAGGAAAGAAGGAAGGGAGGAAGGAAGAAAGGGAGGAAGGGAGGAAGGAAGGAAAGGAGGAAGGGAGGAAGGGAGGAAGGGAGGGAGGGAGGGAAGGGAGGAAGAAGGAAGAAAGGGAGGAAATAAGGTAGGAAGGAAGGAAGGAAAGGGAGAAGGAAGGGAGGAAGAAGGAAGGAAAAGGAGGGAGGGAGAAAGGAAGGAAGGAAGAAAGGATGGAGGGAAGGAAGGAAGGAAGGAAGGAAAAGGGAGAAGGAAGGAAAAGGAGAAGGAAGGAAAGGAGGAAGGAAGGGAGGGTGGAAGAAGGAAGGAAAGGGAGATGGAAGGGAGGAAGAAGGAAGGAAGGAAGGTAGGAGGGAGGGATGGAGGGAAGAAGGAAGGGAGGAAGAAGGAAGGAAAGGGAGATGGAAGGGAGGAAGGGAGGAAGAAGGATGCTTCCCTCCATGGGAATCTCCTGCTCCCACCAGCGAGACTGGCTCATCTGAAACACAGCAGGACGATGCGTTCAGGGACATTTCACTTCTTTAACACTCCTGTTGGCCTCCAGTCAAGGAAAGGGAGAAGGAAGGAAAGGAAGGAAAGGGAGGAAGGGAGGAAGGGAGGAAGGGAGGGAAGGGAGAAGGAAGGGAGGAAGGGAGGAAGGAAGGATGGAAGGGAGGGAGGAAGGGAGGAAGAAGGAAGGAAGGTAGGAGGGAGGGAGGGAAGAAGGAAGGGAGGAAGAAGGAAGGAAAGGGAGGAAATAAGGTAGGAAGGAAGGAAGGAAAGGGAGAAGGAAGGGAGGAAGGAGGAAGGGAGGAAGGGAGGGAGGGAGGAAGGGAGGAGGAAGGAAAGGGAGAAGGAAGGGAGGGTGGGAGGATGGAAGGAAGGAAAGAAAAAGGAAGATGAAGGAAAGATGGACGGAAGGAAGGACGGAAGCAAGGAAGGAAAGGAGGGTAGAAGGAAAGGAAGAAAGGAAAAGAAAATTAAGGAAAGATGGAAGGAAGGAAGGAAGGATGGAGGGTAGGAAACAAAGAAGGAAAGAAGGACAGATGACAGGAGGGAAAGTGGGCCGGATTGGACGCCTCGGTGGGCCGGTTCTGGCCCCCGGGCCGCATGTTTGACATCATCATGAGTGAAACTCTTCCTCACAGCTGACTTCATGCTTTACCAAAAACTTCTCTTCATCCTGCTCTGTTTACACTCCAGTAAACTCTCCCTCCTCTTCCTCCTCTTCCTCCTCTTCCTCCTCCAACATCTCACCTCGCTCTCTCCCATTTCTTCTCCTCCCAGTCTCTCCTCATCATCATCATCATCATCTTCTTCCCTCTCACCTCTTTCTTGCCCTCATTCTCTCCACTTCTTCTTCTTCATCTCATCATTTTCCGTCCCATCAGCACTTCCTCCCTGCTCTCTCTCTCTCTCTGTCTCTCTATCTCTCTCTCTGTCTCTCTCTCTCTCTCTCTCTGTCTCTTTGTCTCTCTCTCTCTCTCTGTCTCTCTCTCTTTCTGCCTCTCTCTCTCTCTCTCTCTCTGTATGTCTCTCTCTCTCTCTCTGTATGTCTCTCTCTCTCTATGTCTCTCTCTCTCTCTGTATCTCTCTCTCTCTCTCTGTATGTCTCTCTCTCTCTCTGTCTCTCTCTATGTCTCTCTCTCTGCCTCTCTCTCTCTCTCTGTCTCTTTGTCTCTCTCTCTCTCTCTGTCTCTCTCTCTTTCTGCCTCTCTCTCTCTCTCTCTCTCTGTATGTCTCTCTCTCTCTCTCTGTATGTCTCTCTCTCTCTATGTCTCTCTCTCTCTCTGTATCTCTCTCTCTCTCTCTGTATGTCTCTCTCTCTCTCTGTCTCTCTCTATGTCTCTCTCTCTGCCTCTCTCTCTCTCTCTGTCTCTCTCTCTCTCTCTCTCTCTCTCTCTCTCTCTCTCTCTCTGTCTCTCTCTCTTTCTCTGCAGCACATTTGTACAGACTCGTATGAATGAAAAAGACAGGCCAGTCGCCATGGCAACAAGCCCTCCTCGCCCTCCTCCTCCTCGTCCTCTGAGCCTCTCGGCTGCTGCTGCTGCTTCAGGCTCTCAGGTACAAACACTCTGCAGCAGTTTGATAGCCGTTAAGTGTTTAATAATAAAATGTAATCATGAATATTAAAATATCAGTTTGAAGGTTTTTTAAGAAATGAAAGCAGATTTATTAAACAGTGTTTGTGTTAACTCTGCCTGATGACATTTAAACATGATTTAAATCCATTTTCTGCACAAAAAACCTCAGAGGAAAGAAAACTGTCTCCATCTCAGGAAGCTGCAGCAGGTAACAGGAAGCTGCAGCAGGTAACAGGAAGCTGCAGCAGGTAACAGGAAGCTGCAGCAGGTAACAGGAAGCTGCAGCAGGTAACAGGAAGCTGCAGCAGGTAACAGGAAGCTGCAGCAGGTAACAGGAAGCTACAGCAGGTAACAGGAATCTACAGCAGGTAACAGGAAGCTACAGCAGGTAACAGGAAGCTGCAGCAGGTAACAGGAAGCTGCAGCAGGTAACAGGAAGCTACAGCAGGTAACAGGAAGCTGCAGCAGGTAACAGGAAGCTGCAGCAGGTAACAGGAAGCTGCAGCAGGTAACAGGAAGCTGGACCTGATGCTGCTCGTCTCTCTCTCTGCACAGTGCAGTCATACACACACAGACACACATAAAAACATGTACATAAACACACACACACATACCTGTTTTTACTACCTCGTGGGGACCCTGACTGGGGTCCAGCCTTTCTAAAGGGTCTAGAGACGTAATTTTAACTCATAATTCTATTTGAGCAAAAAAATGACTTGAAATATCAAAAACTCTCACATCAATTTGAAACCTGAATTTTGCCCCCCTCGTTGGGACCCGTAATGCTAACGCCTATTAGCATACAATTGACATCACATGCTAATATACACACTTACACACTTAGCCAGGAAAAGGTCCCCACACTGCAGTACCGCGTGTGACCTCTGGGGTTCACACACAGTCAGGAAAACCAACCTTGTGGGGACCAGGCCTATCAGGAGGCTGTTTGCTATTGACTCCAATGCTCGTTACCATGGAAACCAGGAGTCGGTCCCCACAGGGTTGGTAGTATGTGAGGTTGCGGTCCCCACCAGGATAGAAAAACGCACACACACACACACAGGCACTATTTTCAGGGGCGGATGGATCCACATGTAGTGTTCTTGTGAGTGTTTGTGTGTGTGTGTGTGTGTGTGTGTGTGTGTGTGTGTGTGTGTGTGTGTGTGTGTGTGTGTGTGTGTGTGTGTGTGTGTGTGTGTGTACTGACCTGCCTGATGCCGAGCCTGTAGGCCAGGATCCGGTCCACAGCGCTGGGCTCCATCTGTGTCCACTGCAGCCTGAAGCCGTAAACACGCGGCCGGTTCTGCCACAAAGCGCTGTAAGTGTCGTAGTAAAACTCAGGAGCGTAGGCCTTTCCTGAGGACACACAGGGGTCAGAGGTCACACACAGCCTGAGAGACACACAGGGGTCAGAGGTCACACAGAGGTCAGAGGTCACACACAGCAGGAGAACTTTACTTTTAAAGCTCTTAATGAACCCATTTAACTTTTTGGGCAATCTTTCCTTCCTGTCTTTCTTCCTTCCTTCCTTCCCTCGAGTCATTTGTCCTTCCTTCCTTCCTTCCTTCCTTCCTTCGAGTCATTTGTCCTTCCTTCCTTCCTTCCTACCTTCCTTCCTTCCTTCCTTCCTTCCTTCCTTCCTTCCTTCCTTCGAGTCATTTGTCCTTCCTTCCTTCCTTCCTTCCTTCCTTCCTTCGAGTCATTTGTCCTTCCTTCCTTCCTACCTTCCTTACTTACTTCCATCTTTCCATCCTTCCATCCTTCCTTGCTTCCTTTGGCAGCTATGTAATGCACAGACAGACCATCATGTTCTATGGTTGCTATAGATACAGGTTGTGCTATGGTTGCTATAGATACAGGTTGTGCTATGGTTGCTATAGATACAGGTTGTGTTATGGTTGCTATAGATAAAGGTAGTGCTGTGGTTGCTATAGATACAGGTTGTGCTGTGGTTGCTATAGATACAGGTTATTTTATGGTTGCTATAGATACAGGTTGTGTTGTGGTTGCTATAGATACAAGTTGTGTTATGGTTGCTATAGATACAGGTTGTGTTATGGTTGCTATAGATACAGGTTGTGTTATGGTTGCTATAGATACAGGTTGTGTTATGGTTGCTATAGATACAGGTTGTGTTATGGTTGCTATAGATACAGGTTGCGCTATGGTTGCTATAGATACAGGTTGCGCTATGGTTGCTATAGATACAGGTTGCGCTATGGTTGCTATAGATACAGGTTGCGCTATGGTTGCTATAGATACAGGTCGCGCTATGGTTGCTATAGATACAGGTCGTGTTATGGTTGCTATAGATACAGGTCGTGTTATGGTTGCTATAGATACAGGTTGTGTTATGGTTGCTATAGATACAGGTTGTTCTACAGTTGCTATAGATACAAGTTGTGCTATGGTCGCTATAGATACAGGTTGTTCTATGGTTGCTATAGATACAGGTTGTGCTTTGGTTGCTATAGATACAGGTTGTGCTATGGTTGCTATAGATACGGGTTGTTCTATGGTTGCTATAGATACAGGTTGTGCTATGGTTGCTATAGATACAGGTTGTGCTACGGTCGCTATAGATACAGGTTGTGCTATGGTTGCTATAGATACAGGTTGTGCTATGGTTGCTATAGATACAGGTTGTGCTATGGTTGCTATAGATACAGGTTGTGCTATGGTTGCTATAGATACAGGTTGTGCTACGGTTGCTACAGATACAGGTTGTGCTATGGTTGCTATGGATACAGGTTGCGCTATGGTTGCTATAGATACAGGTTGTGTTATGGTTGCTATAGATACAGGTTGTGCTGTGGTTGCTATAGATACAGGTTATGTTATGGTTGCTATAGATACAGGTTGTGCTATGGTTGCTATAGATACAGGTTGTGTTATGGTTGCTATAGATACAGGTTATGTTATGGTTGCTATAGATACAGGTTGTGTTATGGTTGCTATAGATACAGGTTGTTCTATGGTTGCTATAGATACAGGTTGTGCTATGGTTGCTATAGATACAGGTTGTGCTATGGTTGCTATAGATACAGGTTGTGCTATGGTTGCTATAGATACAGGTTGTGCTATGGTTGCTATAGATACAGGTTGTGTTGTGGTTGCTATAGATACAGGTTGTGCTATGGTTGCTATGGATACAGGTGTGAATGAGTCTGTAGAGGCTGTAAAACATCACATTTAGGCTCAATGAGGAAATAAATCCATGTTTTATGTTGTCATGGCAACAAAGAGGAAAAGCAAAGAAGTGATTGTTTAAATAACACTTTCTTGGTGAGAGAGCTCAGAGAAGCGTATGAACTAGAGCAGACAATGTTTAAGAGATTTTAATTCTCTGAAAGCAGAAGAAGCTTTTTCTCCTGATATTTGTGGCGACACCTGAACGCAGCACTGATGATGTCACAGCAAAATCATTTAAATAAATAATGAAGAATTATTACAATAGAAGCCTTTTAGTACCAAAACATATGTGATGCTTTTGTTTTTCTCTCGTCTGATAAACGTTAATGACGGTTTCATTATTTCCTGTCTTTGTTGGTTTGAACATCTTAAAGTTTAAACATCAAGATTAAATATTTATGCACCAAAATTATGAATATTATGAATTTTCTTTGGTGCTTTTTTCTTGTAGAATCCGTCCAGTCAGATTTTCAGTTTTAGTTTCATGTGTCTTTTAGATTTGAGAAGAAGAAATGATGAAAGAGTCAGTGTGTGTGTGTGTGTGTGTGTGTGTGTGTGTGTGTGTGTGTGTGTGTGTGTGTGTGTGTGTGTGTGTGTGTGTGTGTGTGTGTGTGTGTGTGTGTGTGTGTGTGTGTGTTAATCTCAGAGGCAGCAGGATTATAAAACTCAAGTTAATATGACAGTAAACAGTCTCTCTCTCTCTCTCTGTGTGTGTGTGTGTGTGTGTGTGTGTGTGTGTGCTGATCTGCAGGTTGGAGGATTAAACCTCTAAAGAAGAAGAAGAAGAAGAAGAAGAAGAAAAGTCACCTGACTGGACGAAACCCTCCAACATGGGCGACCTGATAACAGAGCTGAGTCCTGATTGGCTGACTCAGACTTCATGTCATTGCTGAATAATCTGAATTTAAGATTTTTGGTCCGTTTCAGCTTCATGTGACCGTCTGAAGGATGAACTGTCACTGCACACAAGACTTTAAAGGACTCTTCCACACATTTATCATTTCACTACTACAACACTGTCACACTCACGATGTCAGATTAGTGTTTAAATAGTAACGTTATAATAATATTATCATTTAAAAAGTAAAATAAGAATAAATATGTGTTCTGAGTTTAACATACCACAGAAAAGTGTGTTGTTAACCACCCTGCCAAATTTGAATGATTAAAAAAATCGCCAAATATATGAAATTAGGCTTCAAAGTTCAAAAATCAGCCTCTGAAGCCCCGCCCCCTACCAAGTGTCACCTGTCAATCAAAGTCACCACCTCTACCAGAAACATGGACTCTACGTCTGAGAGCTTTCTGCTGCTAGCTCGGCGGCTAACTCAGCTGCTAACTCGGCGGCTAACTCAGCTGCTAACTCGGCAGCTAGCTCGGCGGCTAACTCAGCTAACTGGCTAACTGTAGACTGTAGTAGTAGTAGTGCTAACTCAGCTAACTGGCTAACTGTAGACAGTAGTAGTAGTAGTGCTAACTCAGCTGCTAACTCGGCGGCTAGCTCGGTGGCTAACTCGGCTGGTAGCTCGCAGCTAACTCAGCTAACTGGCTAACTGTAGACTGTAGTAGTAGTAGTGCTAACTCAGCTAACTGGCTAACTGTAGACTGTAGTAGTAGTAGTGCTAACTCAGCTAACTGGCTAACTGTAGACTGTAGTAGTAGTAGTGCTAACTCAGCTAACTGGCTAACGGTAGACTGTAGTAGTAGTAGTGCTAACTCAGCTAACTGGCTAACTGTAGACTGTAGTAGTAGTAGTGTGTGCTGAATGTATTTATAGCTCTACAGCAGCAGGGGCGGGTTTATGCTAATCCTAGCTCCACAATTCAAATCTAAATGGTTGAAATGCTTTTTACACATTTTATAGAAATACATTTATGACCTATTTAATGTGTTTAGAAGAAAATGTCTGAATTCACTTTACACTGTCTTTAAGTTGAAGTAGTTCTCTTATTTAGCTCAGACAGTGTTAACATGTAGAAAGCCATGTTGCATTTGTGTTTGCATCCAGTGGAGCTTCACAATAAAATGAGGCTTCATGTGTTAATTCAACAGTCGGAGAAATGTTATGTTGTTACTAGTTCTGGTGTTTAAAGTCTTCATTTATCGGTATCGGGTGATTTCAGACTCGTAAATGAAGAGTTGGACCATATTGGATATCAGCAGAGAAGCCAATATAGAGCTAATATCCCTAATTAACATAAATAAGTTTGGGTCTGAATATGAGACTCACTGAGAGAGAACAGTGAACGTGTGAGCGTCAGTCTGGCGAGTCGTCACGTCGAGTTTCAGCTCACACTCTGCTGTCGTCTGATTGGCTGCTGCAGGACGAGCCGAGTGTAAAACGCCAGCGGTGAGTTCACGCTGTCACCTTCCATCAGCCGTGCACGCTGCTGCTGGCCGTGCACGCTGCTGCTGGCTGTGTCAATGCTGCTGGCCGTGCACGCTGCTGCTGGCTGTGTCAATGCTGCTGGCCGTGCACGCTGCTGCTGGCCGTGCACGGTGCTGCTGGCCGTGTCAATGCTGCTGGCCGTGCACGTTGCTGCTGGCCGTGCACGTTGCTGTTGGCCGTGCACGCTGCTGCTGCCCGTGCACGTTGCTGCAGGCCATGCACGCTGCTGCTGGCCGTGCACGCTGCTGCTGGCCGTGCACGCTGCTGCTGGCCTTGCACGCTGCTGCGGGCCATGTCAATGCTGCTGCTGGCCGTGTCAATGCTGCTGCTGGCCGTGCACGTTGCTGCTGGCCGTGCACGTTGCTGCTGGCCGTGCACGCTGCTGCTGGCCGTGCACGCTGCTGCTGGCCATGCACGCTGCTGCTGGCTGCTGGCCGTGCACGCTGCTGCAGGCCATGCACGCTGCTGCTGGCCATGCACGTTGCTGCTGGCCGTGCACGCTGCTGCTGGCTGCTGGCCGTGCACGCTGCTGCTGGCTGCTGGCCATGCACGGTTGCTGCTGGCCGTGCACGTTGCTGCTGGCCGTGCACGCTGCTGCTGGCCGTGCACGCTGCAGTGAGTTCACAGCTGATCAGCAGCAGAGATGTAAACGCTGTCACCTTCCATCAGCTCTGGATCATGAGCTTCCTGCTGCAGCTCGGCGTGCACGCTGCCTGTGGCCGTGCACGCTGCATCTCGCCGTGCACGCTACGGCTGTACGACAGCAGGCCGCGGTAAGAGGCTTAACGCAGGCCGCTGGTCTGACAGGAAGTGTCTGACAGAGCGTGTTTGCAGGGGAGCTTTCATCAGGACGGACGGGACGACACAGTTCCACTCAGCCGCCACTTCCTGCGTGACGGCCGGCGCTCTCAGAGTCAGCAGCCGCCACTTCCTGCGTGACGGCCGGCGCTCTCAGAGTCAGCAGCCGCCACTTCCTGCGTGACGGCCGGCGCTCTCAGAGTCAGTCTGAAGATTTAAAGACGACTTAAAACAAGGATTTAAATCCACGGAGGGACAAACTTTTCCCTCATCGTGTCAGCGCTCCACAAAGCCGCTCAGAACAAGAACGCTGCTGTTAGGAATTACACAAATCATAGATTGATGTCACGCTTTCAGAGTTCAGATCAATCAGCACACACACACACACACACACACACACACACACACACACACACACACACACACACACACACACACACACAAACTTTTGTTCAAACATCTCTTTTAAATGTGGTTTAAACTCAGAGATGAACCTGGAGCCTCGATCACAGTCCTGAGTTCACACATCAGTCAGCCTAACCCGGGATGCTGTCATTATTTTGCACGGTAACCACGGTAACCACTGGCCTACCAAGGTGCTCTGAGAGACTTCATTTCTCACCCAGACTCAGAGTGTTCGCTGTGGACCGGAGGATTATGTTTTTATTTTGTGCTAGAGAGCTTAGTTTGATATGGGATGTCAGCGCGGTAACCATGGCAACCTCACTGCACAACTAAAGACTAAGCTTGCTCGTCTGGTGCACGCCGCCATGAAGGAATGAATATCCGGTCCAGATATGAGCAGTCTGATCTCAGAATGATGAGCTCTGGTAGAAAATACACTTTAGTTTAAATCAGGGGTGTCAAACATGCGGCCCGTGGGCCAGAACCGGCCCGCCACTTACCTTCCCTGTCTTTCCTTCCTTCCTTCCTTCTGTCCTTCCTTCCTTCCATCTTTCCTCCCTGTCTTCTTTTCCAATCTTTCCTTTCTTCCTTCCTCACTTTTATTCTTTCCTTCCTTCCACCTGTCCTTTCTTCCTTCTTCTTATCTTTCCTTCTCACCTTCCTTCCTTTCTGCCTTCCTTCTTTTCCTTCCTTCCTTCCTTCCTTCCTTCCTTCCTTCCTTCCTTCCTTCCATCTTGTTCATGATCCGGCCCACATGAGCTCAAATTGGGCTGTTTGTGGCCCTCGAATGAAAATGAGTTTGAGTCCTCTGGTTTAAATAGTTTGATGTTTGAGTCCAAGATGAAGTTCACTACAGGGACAGTAAAGCCTCAACAGAGAGCCATCTGTTTTGACTCTTCCTTCCTTCCCTTCTTCCTTCTTCTTTCCTTCCTTCCCCCCTTTCCTTCCTTCCTTCCTTCCTTCCTCCCTCCTTTCCTTCCTTCCTCCCTCCTTTCCTTCCTTCCTACTTCTCTCGCTCCTTTTTCTTCGTTCCTTCCTTCACTCCTTCCTTCCTTCCTACCTACCTTCCTTCCTACCTTCCTCCCTTCTTCCTTCTTCTTTCCTTCCTTCCCTCCTTCTCTCCCTCCTTTTTCTTCCTTCCTTCCCTCCTTCCCTTCTTTCCTTCCTCCCTTCTTCCTCCCTCCCTCCCTCCTTTCCTTCCTTCCTTCCTTCCTCCCTCCTTTCCTTCCTTCCTTCCTTCCCTCCCTCCCTCCTTTCCTTCCTTCCTTCCTTCCTTCCTTCCTTCCTCCCTCCTTTCCTTCCTTCCTACTTCTCTCCCTCCTTTTTCTTCCTTCCTTCCTTCCTTCCCTCCTTCCTTCCTACCTTCCTTCCTCCCTTCTTCCTTCTTCTTTCCTTCCTTCCCTCCTTCCTTCCTCCCTCCTTTCCTTCCTTCCTACTTCCCTCCCTCCTTTTTCTTCCTTCTTCCTACCTTCCTTCCTTCCTACCTTCCTCCCTTCTTCCTTCTTCTTTCCTTCCTTCCCTCCTTCCTTCCTCCTTTCCTTCCTTCCTACTTCTCTCCCTCCTTTTTCTTCCTTCCTT
>NC_070593.1:893145-913145 GCF_027409825.1 Scomber japonicus
CAGACGGGACAGGAAAGAGTCGCCACTCGAGACGGACGCACACAGAAAGAGTCCCGCTCTCCTCTCACACGAGGAAGACGGACAAAGACACGTTCTCACCGAGGTTTAAAAACCTATCGAGAGGCAACGGTGACTTTTCACCAGCAGCACATGATACAGACATCGAGACACGGGACGAGTCTCAAGTCTGTGAGGACGAGTCTCAAGCCTGTGAGGACAAGTCTCAAGTCTGTGAGGACGAGTCTCAAGTCTGTGTGGATGAGTCTCAAGTCTGTGAGGACGAGTCTCAAGCCTGTGGGGACAAGTCTCAAGTCTGTGAGGACGAGTCTCAAGTCTGTAGGGACAAGTCTCAAGTCTGTGAGGACGGGTCTCAAGTCTGTGGGGACGAGTCTCAAGCCTGTGAGGACGAGTCTCAAGTCTGTAGGGACAAGTCTCAAGTCTGTGGGGACAAGTCTCAAGTCTGTGAGGACGAGTCTCAAGTCTGTAGGGACAAGTCTCAAGTCTGTGAGGACGAGTCTCAAGTCTGTGAGGACGAGTCTCAAGTCTGTGAGGACGAGTCTCAAGTCTGTCAGGACGAGTCTCAAGTCTGTGGGGACGAGTCTCAAGTCTGTGAGGACGAGTCTCAAGTCTGTGGGGACGAGTCTCAAGTCTGTAGGGACAAGTCTCAAGTCTGTAGGGACAAGTCTCAAGTCTGTCAGGATGAGTCTCAAGTCTGTGAGGACGAATCTCAAGTCTGTGGGGACGAGTCTCAAGTCTGTGGGGACAAGTTTCAAGTCTGGGGACAAGTCTCAAGTCTGTGAGGACAGGTTTCAAGTCTGTAGGGACGAGTCTCAAGTCTGTGGGGACGAGTCTCAAGTCTGTGGGGACGAGTCTCAAGTCTGTGAGGACGAGTCTCAAGTCTCTGTCTCAAAGTCTCAGGTCTCTGTCCTTCTTCTTCTCCTGTCCTGTGAGCGTCAGACTGACCTGTGACCAGGAAGGTGCAGCGTCCCGCCCCCGCCTCGTTGGTGATGTCACAGGTGTATTCTCCGTAGCCCTCTCGGTTCAGCGCTCTGACGTGGTAGTTGGTGTCGTCTCGCTGGTCGCTGAACTGTCCCACGGTGAGGAGACGGGAGCCCAGCTTCCACTCGTACCTCAGGAGACGAGCCGGGTGAGCTCTCAGCAGGCGGCAGGTGAGGCTGAACGCTCGGCCCAGAGCCTGACGGATCTCTGTGTACGCCGGCTCCACCGTGGGAGGGACTGCAAACACCACAGAAGAAGAAACATGAGAACCTAAAATAACCCTGACCCAGTTCTGTTTGTTAACACTCACACAACTTTTATTTTGAAGCTATAATAAATAACTACTCGCAGGGAGGAGTTATTTATCACACGCATTGAGATTTACCAAACCTGAAGGTTACGTTGCTACGGTAACCGTGTCTATAAATAATAAGTTTGAAGGACAGGTATTAACCGGCTGTTACCATGGAGACGAGGAGACGGAGACACAATGACAGAACACACTTTTTCCAACCGTATTAATATTTTTGGTTTCACTAACAGCGTTGACTTTAAGTTTATGTTTAAGTTATGTCTGGTAATATTCTTCTTCTATAACTCAATATGTTTGTTAACTTCTTTATACAGCTTTATTAAATATAAAATAACAGCAGTAGAGATAAAAATAAATATGAAATAAGAGCAGTAGAGATGTAAGGCAGGCACGACACGGCTGTGAAGGTAAAGAGTCCAAACAGAGTCATGAAACACAACTCACTGCAGACTCTAAACATCTCTGCTGTCATCAAACCATTCAAGCTGCTCCACTCTCATATTAAATCTCACTGCAACAGAGAAATATGTTAAACACACGAGCTCTTCATCACTTCATCACTTCATCACTCGGCTCTTTAATAGTCAGTTTTTAAGCCGTCATGATGTCAGACGTCTCCTTTCAGCTTCTAACATGTTTTTATGGGAATCAGCTGACGAGCATCATGTCAAAATAAAATACTCTAAACTATTTATATACACACTGAAAATAGACTCAAGTAAATAAACAGCAACCATAATTCACCCCTCCCCCCCTCGCCCCCCGCCCCCCCAAAAGAAGTCTGAAATCAACCCGCAGAGTTTGAACAGTGATCTGAGCTCAGACTCATCAGATCCTCTCTGACTGAACATGAAGCTCCGGTTTCATCTCCTGCTGCGTCTGCGTCTTCACGCCTGGAAAATAACCTTAAACCTCTGAAGTCTTAAGTATGAGGAATATTTTAACATCTAACCCCCCCCCCCCGTCCCCCCGTCCCCCCGTCCCCCCCCCCCGACGCTGCAGCGCTCTGCTAAAGGGCACAGAGGCAGATCTCTTTCTGTTTTAAATCCCTTCAGCAGAACTTCCTGTGAGGATTTCAGCCTACAGGTGTCACTCCACAGATTAACGTCCTGCTGTCAGACACGGATCAAAATAAAAGCTTCCTGTGACCCTTCAGCCCCCCCCCCCCCCCCCCCCCCGTCACAGGAATCAGCCCAAATCCTCCCTGATGGGCGAGACCCAGCCCACATCTTCCCTGACGGGGCGAGACCAAGCCCACATCCTCCCCGATGGGGCGAGACCCACCCCACATCCTCCCTGATGGGGCGAGACCCACCCCACATCCTCCCTGATGGGGCGAGACCCACCCCACATCCTCCCTGATGGGGCGAGACCCACCCCACATCCTCCCTGATGGGGCGAGACCCACCCCACATCCTCCCTGATGGGGCGAGACCCAGCCCACATCCTCCCTGATGGGGCGAGACCCAGCCCACATCCTCCCTGATGGGGCGAGACCCAGCCCACATCCTCCCTTATGGGTAGAGACCCAACGCTGCCGGGCTGCAGGGACCACTTCACATCCTCAACACAATGGCAACTCAATGTGCTTTACATAAAACAGAAACATTAAAACATACAATTAACCCCCCCCCCCCCCCGTTTAGTGGGAGTCCAGTCAGAAGACCGTTACAGTAGTCGAGTCTACTTGAGATGAAAGCATGAATCAACTTCTCCTGGTCTGTTTGAGACATAAAACCCTTCACTCTGGATATGTTCTTAAGCTGATAGAAGGCTGTTTTGGTGATTGATTTGATGTGACTGCTGAAAGTCAGATCTGAGTCTATCAGCACGCCAAGGTTTCGGACATGGTCCCTAGTTTTTAGAGAGAGTGACTCCAGATGTTTACTGACAGCAATCCTCTTCTCTTTATTGCCAAAAACAATGACCTCAGTTTTGTCCTGATTTAATTGAAGGAAATTTTGGTTCATCCAATCAGTGACTTGCTCTAAACAGTGACACAATGACTGTATTGGACTGTAGTCATCTGGGGACAGTGCTAGGTATATCTGTGTGTCATCTGCATAACTGTGATAGTCTACATTAGAGTTCTGCAGAATTTGACCCAAGGGCAGCATATATAGACTGAACAGAAGGGGTCCAAGAACTGACCCCTGACCCGAGGGCAGCATATATAGACTGAACAGTAGGGGTCCAAGAACTGACCCCTGACCCGAGGGCAGCATATATAGACTGAACAGTAGGGGTCCAAGAACTGACCCCTGACCCAAGGGCAGCATATATAGACTGAACAGAAGAGGTCCAAGAACTGACCCCTGAGGAACTCCACATGTCATAGCCACTCGATCAGATTCATAACTTCCAATGGTCACAAAATAACTCCGCTCTTCCAAGTAGGACCTGAACCAGTCTAGGACCAAAGGCGGGGTGGCCATCGGGAGGGACGGGAGAATTCCCGGTAGGCCGGCGACATCATGAATAAAATGCAAACCGGCCGTTTCAAGCGAGTGTGCGGCCCTCCCTCTGCTGTCATGAGCCGCTCAATATACAGTCATACAACGTGCGCTGGTGACACCGATGCTGCAATGGTCACTCTTGTGGTCCAGTTCTTTCTCATCACTTCCCATTTTGCAACTTAAATCAACTCCTATTTCACAACTTTTACGACTGTATATTTAAAATTATAACTGCAATATATTATTATTTTCTTTGTTTGTTCTTAAAATGTGGAATGGAGCAAAGCATGCTGGGAGAAAAGGACTCATCCAATGAACAGTTTGGAAAATCAGGTCAAGTCCAATTGACAAATGTAGACAATTTTCAAGTCGCAGTTCAACATCTACTGCAGCCAATACTTTTCTGAAAGTGAGCACTTTTTAACTGCTACTTAAAACTCTCCAGTAATATCCTGTATTATGTATATTTCTGACAGAAGCGCATCACAGCTGGAGCGGTTCGGTAAGGAAACAAGTTAAATTGGAAACCAGTTGGGACATAACACCGGGGGATTTCAAGGCCTCACTCCGCCGCTGTCTAGGACTGTTCCTCTGAGTCCTGCCCAAGTCTCCAACCTGTTCAACAGTATACTGTGATCCTTTAAAACGCAGCACTGAGACCCAACAGGACCAGAACCAGGACCAGAACCAGGACCAGAACCAGGACCAGGACCAGAACCAGGACCAGAACTGGTAGAACAGTAGATTATTTATTGAGTTATTGTCTGAAAATAGTGAAATTAAAGGTTTGAACTGACAACAGATGAGAGAGATGTGTATTCATGTGTTGTTTCACAGAACAACCGTGTTTCTGTAAGGAGCATCTAGGAGCTGATATCTGGGAGGTTTTTACGTACGAATCATTTCCTTACAAAAATAATATAATTCATGTTTTTGTCATTTGATGTTTAAAATGTCTCTAAAAGTATAAAGTGTGACGTCTGTTGTAGAGATTTATTAATAAAACTGAATCACACACACACACACACACACAAAGACACACGCACACTCACACACATACACAGAGACACACACACACACAAACACACACACGCAAACACACACACACACACAGACACACACACATATACACACAGACACACAGAGACAGACACACACACAGACACAGACACACACGCACACACATACACACACACACACAGAGACACACACACATACATACAGACACACACACACACATACACACACAAACAGAGACACACACACAAACAGAGACACACACACACACACACACACAACACACACACACACACACACACACACACACACACTCACTCACTCACACACACACAAACACACACACACACTCTCTCTCAGAGGTTAGGGATGGAAAGGTCTCCGGTTCATTTTGACCCGCTGGAAATGTTTCCTCCTGCGAGGGAATCGGTCCAGAACATCGAAAGGTCGCCCGCCCGCCGGCGAGCTGCAGCCGAGCGCTCCGATTGGCCGAAGAAGACTTCTAACCCTGCTGTTTAATTCCCATGATGCACTGCTGGCTCTGGTGATGCAGCCTGTTAGTGATCTCTGCTCTCCAGTACAGTCTTTATATCCTGAGAACTGTTTTAATTGAAGTGGTGAAACTTTGTCTTTGGCTTCAGTCGGAGGAGCGGCGGCGTCTCCATGGCAACGCTTCAGGGGCCGAACAGGGAATCATTATACATCATGATATATTAATTCATTAAATGATTCCTGAATGATTGCACTGAAACAAGGCTTCACCAACTACTATAATGTTAATAGTTTTTATTATTAAATCAGATCTCCTGTAAATACAATCAGAGCCGCTCGAACCATTATTTGGCTTTTAAAGTTGAAGTATGTAACTCTGACACCTAGTGTTTAGAAATGGTACTGCGGCCCACGTTAAATACACTGGAGAGAGCTGTTACTCCTCGCCCCCTCCCTGCCAGAGTTGACGTTCACTCGGGTTGTTGGACGTGATCCTGCAAAGGCATCTCCTATACATACCCTGGTTTTATTTCTCAAATTGTCCTTCCTCCCTCCCTACTCCTTTCCTTTCCTTCCTTCCTTCCTTCCTTCCTTCCTTCCTTCCTTCCGACGTATTTGAGAGTCATAAAAAGGCTTTTTTGGTTTTGTAACATCGGACATTATCTGCAGTGTTACTAGCTGCAGCTCAGTGGCACCTGGCAACCTGGCTGCTGATGACTTGGTGATTGGTAGCTAGGTGGTGGGTGGAGCATCAGTACTGACTTGGTGATTAGTAGCTAGGCGGTGGGTGGAGCATCAGTACTGACTTGGTGATTGGTAGCTAGATGGTGGGTGGAGGGTCAGTACTGACTTGGTGATTGGTAGCTAGGTGGTGGGTGGAGCATCAGTACTGACTTGGTGATTGGTAGCTAGGTGGTGGGTGGAGCATCAGTACTGACTTGGTGATTGGTAGCTAGGTGGTGGGTGGAGCATCAGTACTGACTTGGTGATTGGTAGCTAGGTGGTGGGTGGAGCATCAGTACTGACTTGGTGATTGGTAGCTAGGTGGTGGGTGGAGCGTCAGTACTGACTTGGTGATTGGTAGCTAGGTGGTGGGTGGAGCATCAGTACTGACTTGGTGATTGGTAGCTAGGTGGTGGGTGGAGCATCAGTACTGACTTGGTGATTGGTAGCTAGGTGGTGGGTGGAGCATCAGTACTGACTTGGTGATTGGTAGCTAGGTGGTGGGTGGAGCGTCAGTACTGACTTGGTGATTAGTAGCTAGGTGGTGGGTGGAGCATCAGTATTGACTTGGTGATTGGTAGCTAGGTGGTGGGTGGAGCATCAGTACTGACTTGGTGATTGGTAGCTAGGTGGTGGGTGGAGCATCAGTACTGACTTGGTGATTGGTAGCTAGGTGGTGGGTGGAGCATCAGTACTGACTTGGTGATTGGTAGCTAGGTGGTGGGTGGAGCATCAGTACTGACTTGGTGATCGGTAGCTAGGTGGTGGGTGGAGCATCAGTACTGACTTGGTGATTGGTAGCTAGATGGTGGGTGGAGCATCAGTACTGACTTGGTGATTGGTAGCTAGGTGATGGGTGGAGCATCAGTACTGACTTGGTGATTGGTAGCTAGGTGGTGGGTGGAGCATCAGTACTGACTTGGTGATTGGTAGCTAGGTGGTGGGTGGAGCATCAGTACTGACTTGGTGATTGGTAGCTAGGTGGTGGGTGGAGCATCAGTACTGACTTGGTGATTGGTAGCTAGGTGATGGGTGGAGCATCAGTACTGACTTGGTGATTGGTAGCTAGGTGGTGGGTGGAGCATCAGTACTGACTTGGTGATTGGTAGCTAAGTGGTGGGTGGAGCATCAGTACTGACTTGGTGATTGGTAGCTAGGTGGTGGGTGGAGGGTCAGTACTGACTTGGTGATTGGTAGCTAGGTGGTGGGTGGAGCATCAGTACTGACTTGGTGATTGGTAGCTAGGTGGTGGGTGGAGCATCGGTACTGACTTGGTGATTGGTAGCTAGGTGGTGGGTGGAGCGTCAGTACAGACTTGGTGATTGGTAGCTAGGTGGTGGGTGGAGCATCAGTACTGACTTGGTGATTGGTAGCTAGGTGGTGGGTGGAGCATCAGTACTGACTTGGTGATTGGTAGCTAGGTGGTGGGTGGAGCATCAGTACTGTCTTGGTGATTGGTAACTAGGTGGTGGGTGGAGCATCAGTACTGACTTGGTGAATGGTAGCTAGGTGATGGGTGGAGCATCAGTACTGACTTGGTGATTGGTAGCTAGGTGGTGGGTGGAGCATCAGTACTGACTTGGTGATTGGTAGCTAAGTGGTGGGTGGAGCATCAGTACTGACTTGGTGATTGGTAGCTAGGTGGTGGGTGGAGCATCAGTACTGACTTGGTGATTGGTAGCTAGGTGATGGGTGGAGCATCAGTACTGACTTGGTGATTGGTAGCTAGGTGGTGGGTGGAGCATCAGTACTGACTTGGTGATTGGTAGCTAAGTGGTGGGTGGAGCATCAGTACTGACTTGGTGATTGGTAGCTAGGTGGTGGGTGGAGGGTCAGTACTGACTTGGTGATTGGTAGCTAGGTGGTGGGTGGAGCATCAGTACTGACTTGGTGATTGGTAGCTAGGTGGTGGGTGGAGCATCGGTACTGACTTGGTGATTGGTAGCTAGGTGGTGGGTGGAGCGTCAGTACAGACTTGGTGATTGGTAGCTAGGTGGTGGGTGGAGCATCAGTACTGACTTGGTGATTGGTAGCTAGGTGGTGGGTGGAGCATCAGTACTGACTTGGTGATTGGTAGCTAGGTGGTGGGTGGAGCATCAGTACTGACTTGGTGATTGGTAGCTAGGTGGTGGGTGGAGCATCAGTACTGACTTGGTGATTGGTAGCTAGGTGGTGGGTGGAGCATCAGTACTGTCTTGGTGATTGGTAACTAGGTGGTGGGTGGAGCATCAGTACTGACTTGGTGATTGGTAGCTAGGTGGTGGGTGGAGCTTTTCAGATGTGAATATTGTGGCTGGACTACAACTGTCAGTGATATCAGTGTTTGAAATGAACATGATTCCTTAATGTCTGGTGATATTTAGGGCAACTTTATGATTAATTGGAATATACACACTACATACAGCTACTTTAAAGGACCGTTAATATTTAATTCTTCTTTACAGATCACACCATCCCCAGATAGCATGTGAATGTGGGCCACTTGAGGCAATGATCCGGCACTGTAGGCATTCTTCTGGCCCGGACAAAACAGACGTGAACCTAAACTGGCCCATGTAGTAAATGCTACATTTGGGCCAAATATCACAAAACGAATATGGCCCATCTTTGGCCGAAATATGGCAAGTATGGCAATGACTAATCCGGATGTGAGCCTAAAGAGGCCCACATATAAGGAAACATACTTGGCCCACCTTTGTTGAAACATATTTGGGCCAGTCTTGGCTGAACTGGTTTATTTGGTGTGTTTTTGGTTGACGTCTGGATTGTGATGGCTTGGTTATGGCCCACTTTTGGCAAACATGAGCGGACCGCCCAAGTGCCATCATTCCATGCTGTATGTGGGCCGGATGAACATGTCAGCTGTGGGCCAGATATGGGCCAAAAGAATTTTGCTATCTGGGTCAGCTTCGGATCCTAAAGGTTATGAAAGAAAAGAGATTTCTGGCACAACTTGACCCACTTTCAGCGTCACTTATAATATAAAGTACGACTGTTTCCTGCTTGAAGAAAACTTTCCAGCCGGTAAACAGTCCTTCAAGTCTGCTGAATGTTTTTCTGGGATTGTGGGAACCTCAACACATCACTGATGTTTCTGTAACACACGTTATAAAACAACCTCGGGGGGGGGGGGGATTTCAGCAGGTACAGTCAAGTTTTCCTTTTTTTATTCTTCTGTCTGTCTGTTCACAAACTTTCGATAACTTCTGTGTGAAAGCTACGACAATACTCTCCCATTTTCCCAGGGTTGTGAGGACATTTTATACCAGCACTTTAATATAATATCTGTTCTCTACTTTAAAGTCGTGTAAAGTAAGAATAAATATGTGTTCTGAGTTTAACATACCACAGAAAAGTGTGTTGTTAACCACCTTTCCAAATTTGAATGAGTAAATCATCGCCAAATATATGAAATCAGGCTTCAAAGTTGTGTAAAAATCTGCCTCTTTCTCTGCTCCTAAACGTTGAAGCCCCGCCCCCTACCAAGTGTCACCTGTCAATCAAAGTCACCACCTCTACCAGAAACATGGACGCTACGTCTGAGAGCTTTCTGCTGCTAGCTCGGCGGCTAACTTAGCTGCTAGCTCGGCAGCAAACTCGGCTGCTAGCTCAGCGGCTAACTTAGCTGCTAGCTCGGCGGCTAACTCGGCTGCTAGCTCGGTGGTTAACTCGGCTGTTAGCTGAGTGGCTAACTCAGCTAACTGGCTAACTGTAGACTGTAGTAGTAGTAGTGTGTGCTGAATGTATTTATACCTCTACAGCAGCAGGGCGGGTTTATGCTAATCCTAGCTCCACAATTCAAATCTAAATGGTTGAAATGCTTTTTACACCTTTTTTAGAAATACATTTATGACCTATTTAATGTGTTTAGAAGAAAATGTCTGAATTCACTTTACACAGTTTTGAAAGAAACAGAAGCTTTTGTTTAAATGTTTCAACAGTGTTTAAGATTTCTCTTGGATCATGGGGACCGTATCGTATTGTAATGGATTTTAAACAGTAGCTATCATTATCAGTTTCTCTTATGTCTCTCTTAATGTGTCAAGCCTTTTTGTCCCTTCTACTCCCCCGTAGACGGCTCCTCTAGCTGTAGCGCTATGCTTTGAAGTGGCCTCCTGCAGTAAACCTACCGCGCTGATGGAAAGTAAGAGAGCTACTGGACTTTTGAACGGCTTGTTTAACTTTAAAACACTTCCAGACGCTTCAGTTGACAAGTCAAAAGTAAAATGCAACCTGTGTCAAACGGAGTTTAACTACCACCGGAGTACGTGGAGTTTGAGTTAGCACCTCCACGCTAAACACCCAGGTGCAGCCAAGCCAGCCTCAGCTCCACCAAAGGACCATTTTGGAGTGTGGGAGTCGCAGCAGAGCCGTGATCGATTCCCAGTTAAGACACTCTGGTAAGAAATGCTTTACATTATGGGCTTAAAACTGCCTTCAAATGGAAAATAACAGGATTTTAAACATGCTATTCAAAACGCCATTAATCGTGATTATGGAAATTCTGAGATTAATCTCGATTAAAAAAGTTAATCGTTTGACAGCCCTAGTTCTAACATATTAAAATGTTTCTGGTATAACTGGGATTCTAACTCACACCAACATCCAAACAATCAAAGAATTAAAAAACAACAGCTTTTACACAGCTCATTATCAGTTTCTCTCACCTTGATAAATTACTGACGTCCCCATAATCCAGATTAAACCCCCCCCCCCCACTGTTTTATTCAATTTTGCATAACAGCTACCATCATTTCTTTCTTTGCTTTGTTCTCTACTCTGAAAATCTCTTTTCAGCCGGTAACTTGTTTGAAATCCTAGAGGAGGAAGTGTTTGTATCAGGGATTGTGAGGACTGAACGTCACTATCGTCCCTGTAATCCAGTGAGGAAACTAACGCACTGTGAGGGATTATTGTCAAACTAAACCCCCCCCCCCCCCCCCCAAAAAAAAAAACCCCAACCTATGTTTCATTTGAACTGTTACTGCTCATAAGCTTTTATCTTTGCACTTCACATGGACGTGATTCGCATAATTATAAGATAAATAAAAATATAGCCCGAATATGCTTTCGAGTCATTTTTAGTTTAAATGTAAAACCAGTTTTCTTCTTGTTTCTACTCCGACAGTCCGGACTTTATTTTAATTAATTCATTATTTCTGCAGTTGAGCTTCTCAGTCAGCAGCTTTCCTAGAGGATCAGAGAAGTTTCCTCTTTGCTCACAGTTAGAGGTTAAATCTGGGTTTTATGTGACTTGAATGTTGTTTCACTTATTTCAGAGTAATCCACCTGTAATCTGTCTTCAGTATAATCTTCTTAGCGTTGCTCACAACAGTGAAAACAGCAAACACGTTGAAGGAAGTAGGAAGAATTTACAGAGATGATTTTACAGTAGTGAAAAAAAGCTGAAGTTAAAGTTTTAAAAAGGATCTTTCCACTGAGGAACACAAGGAGTGAAATGTACCCAATTATCAAAAGTATTACAAGCTTGATGAAGTGTGTTGTTAACCACCCTGCCAAATTTGAATGATTAAAAAAAATCGCCAAATATATGAAATTAGGCTTCAAAGTTGTGTAAAACTCAGCCTCTTTCTCTGCTCCCAAACGCTGTGGGCGTGGCCTCCGAGTCCGCTGAAGCCCCGCCCCCTACCAAGTGTCACCTGTCAATCAAAGTCACCACCTCTACCTGAAACATGGACCCTACGAGAGCTTTCTGCTGCTAGCTCAGCGGCTAACTTGGCAGCTAGCTCGGCGGCTAGCTCGGCGGCTAACTCAGCAGCTAGCTCGGGGGCTAGCTTGGTGGTTAACTTGGCGGCTAGCTCAGCGTTAAAGTATTAGTAGTTAAAGTATTGCAGTAAAAGTAAATAAGTATCATGAACTGCTCAACATTTAACTTTACTGCAACACATTTATATTTTAATCATGTTGTTTGTGTTTGAAATACAAGCAAATAAAACCAAAGTCCATCTTATCCAGAAACTCTGCTGATAAATGTCGACCTTTGACAGTCACATGATCCTCTGTAGAAACTGTCAGCAGCAGTACTGGAAGAAGTACTCAGATACTTTACTGCAGTAAAAGTACTGATACTGCAATGTAATAATACTCCATTACAAGTAAGTATTACAGTAAAAGTACTGCAGTATTATAGTGATGTAGTATGCAGTATTACAGTAAAAGTACTGCAGTATTATAGTGATGTAGTATGCAGTATTACAGTAAAAGTACTACAGTATTATGAGTGATGTAGTATGCAGTATTACAGTAAAAGTACTGCAGTATTATAGTGATGTAGTATGCAGTATTACAGTAAAAGTACTGCAGTATTATAGTGATGTAGTATGCAGTATTACAGTAAAAGTACTGCAGTATTATAGTGATGTAGTATGCAGTATTACAGTAAAAGTACTGCAGTATTATAGTGATGTAGTATGCAGTATTACAGTAAAAGTACTGCAGTATTATAGTGATGTAGTATGCAGTATTACAGTAAAAGTACTGCAGTATTATAGTGATGTAGTATGCAGTATTACAGTAAAAGTACTGCAGTATTATAGTGATGTAGTATGCAGTATTACAGTAAAAGTACTGCAGTATTATAGTGATGTAGTATGCAGTATTACAGTAAAAGTACTGCAGTATTATAGTGATGTAGTATGCAGTATTACAGTAAAAGTACTGCAGTATTATGAGTGATGTAGTATGCAGTATTACAGTAAAAGTACTGCAGTATTATGAGTGATGTAGTATGCAGTATTACAGTAAAAGTACTGCAGTATTATAGTGATGTAGTATGCAGTATTACAGTAAAAGTACTGCAGTATTATGAGTGATGTAGTATGCAGTATTACAGTAAAAGTACTGTAGTATTATAGTGATGTAGTATGCAGTATTACAGTAAAAGTACACAAGCTTTGAATGAGAAGAAAACACTTTGATCACTGTTGATAAAAATCATCTTTATTGATTATTGAAGCTTCAGATTGTTGACACATCCAATCAGTAAAGTGTGATCAATGATTTCATGTTCAGATCGACTTCATCCACACAGTCAGTTAGTGTAACCCAGAATGTCAGCTATGTACAAGAACATCATTAATGATTATTATCATGATCATTACAGTTTGATTGAACATTTCTTTATGAATTTACAAAGTGATGAGAACAAAATATCTGTGATGAAGGAAGTTCTGCTGTTTTCTCTGTTTAAGAAACAACAGACAACTGGTGTTTAGCTCAGTGGGTAGAGCACCCGCCCCATGTGTTGAGACTACAGGCCTCACTGCAGGCGACCCCGGCTGAATCCCGTGCCAAGCAGTCCTATCCTTCCCCCCCTCTCTGCCTCCCATTTCCTGACTCTCTCTCTACTAACCTGTACATTAAAGCCCCAAATAATATACTTAAAAAACATGGTGATGAGCAGTGAGAGCCCCCATGGATAAAAACATACATTTAAAGAAACTGAAAACATGAAGAATTACAACATCTGACACATGAAGTCTGAAATGACTTCTGTCTATTTTAGTTTACACAACTCAGCTGTGCCTACAACAGAAAGTCCAGCATAGAGAGGCTGAGTGAATGTGGTCTGGACTCTGTGGAGGAGAGTCATGGTTTCAGAGACGCTGTAGAAGGACAGAATACCTGCTCTGTGATCCAGGTACACTCCGACTCTGGAGGAAACAGGACCTGAGACGGGAGTTTTAATGTTGTTGAAGGAAAATTCATAACTGTTAAAGAAACAACGTAAAGACCAAGATTTGTCGTTACGTCCAAATCCAGATTCGTCTCCTGTTCTGCTGATATTCTTGTATGTGACTGCTGCATGAACTCCTCCCCATTCGCATCCTCTCCACTCCACCTCCCAGTAACAACGTCCAGTCAGACTCTCTCTACTCAGGACCTGTGGCCATGTAGTGAATCTGTCTGTGTGACTAGAATGAGACTGTTGTTGTCTTGTACATGTTACTTTTCTGTTCCCCTCAGATAATACCATCTGTGTGTTTGCTGTGTTTGGATCCAGAGTAATTTCACGTGAATATCTTAAGAACTCAGCTCTGGTCTTGGGTTCTGGTTCTGACAGTAAAACGTCCACTTCAGTCACTGCCAGTGAGATGTTTGTCCATTTGTCCCTTAGGATGTCCTGTAGTTTATCTCTGAGCTCTGCCACAGCTGCTGTCACATCCTCAAAGTATCTGAGAGGACGGATATTGATGCTGGATGAGTCTGTAGGTTCACTGAGTTGTGACACTGAGGGGTAGTTGTGTAGAAACTGGTTGTGATCCTCTGTGTGTGAGAGCTGCTTCAGTTCAGCGTCTTTCCTCTTCAGCTCAGTGATCTCCTGCTGCAGCTTCTCCTGAAGCTCTTTGACTCCACTCACTTCAGTTTCCTGCTGGGATCTGATCTGCTGCTTCACATCAGAGCTTCTTTTCTGGAGGAGACGGATCAGCTGAGTGAAGATCTTCTCACTGTCCTCCACTGCTTTATCAGCAGAGCGACTGACGGCCTCCACCTCCTGTTGAAGCAGCTTCACATCTTTCTCTCTGTCCTGGATTCTCTGCTGGATGATCAGTCGACTCACCTCGAGCTCTCTCTGCCTCTCAGTCCTTTCTGCTGCAGCTGGGACTGTGTCGTGGCCTTTATGATCCTCCATAGTGCACAGATAACAGATACACTTCTTATCTGTACGGCAGAATATCTTCATCACCTCATCATGACGAGAGCAGATGTTCTCCTGGAGCTTCTCCGAGGGCTCCACCAGCTTGTGTTTCTTTAACTTGGTTGATTGAAAGTGAGGCTGGAGGTGATTCTTACAGTAAGAGGCTGAACACGTCAGACAGGACTTGAAGGCTTTCAGCTTCCTCCCAGTGCAGACATCACAGGCCACATCTTCAGGTCCAGCATAGCAGTGATCAGCAGGAGCAGCTTGGAGTCCAGTCTTCTTCAGCTGCTCCACTAAAGCTGCTAACATGGTGTTTTTCTTCAGGACAGGCCTCGGTGTGAAGATCTGTCTGCACTGAGGGCAGCTGTAGATCTTCCTCTGATCCTCTCCATCCCAGAATCCTTTAATACAGCTCATACAGTAGCTGTGTCCACAGGAAGTAGTCACCGGATCCTTCAGTAGATCCAGACAGATCACACAAGAGAAGGTTTCTCGGTCCAGTTGATCGTTCAGCGCCATTTCAGCTCTCAGAGGCAACGACTGTCTGAGCTTCACTTCTTGATAAGTTTAATCAGTTTGAACTTTGATCTGAACATGTGATTCAGTCATAAATGCAGCCTGACAGCTTTGTGCTGCGTTAAATGTTGCACCTATCTACAAACTGTAGATCTGAGGGGAGGGAACAGGGAACTCTGATCCCAGAGTGGAGCTTGTTGTGTTTAAAGAACAGGGCAAAGTACTGCAGTATTATAGTGATGTAGTATGCAGTATTACAGTAAAAGTACTGCAGTATTATAGTGATGTAGTATGCAGTATTACAGTAAAAGTACTGCAGTATTATAGTGATGTAGTATGCGGTATTACAGTAAAAGTACTGCAGTATTATAGTGATGTAGTATGCAGTATTACAGTAAAAGTACTGCAGTATTATAGTGATGTAGTATGCAGTATTACAGTAAAAGTACTGCAGTATTATAGTGATGTAGTATGCAGTATTACAGTAAAAGTACTGCAGTATTATAGTGATGTAGTATGCAGTATTACAGTAAAAGTATTGCAGTATTATAGTGATGTATGCAGTATTACAGTAAAAGTACTGCAGTATTATAGTGATGTAGTATGCAGTATTACAGTAAAAGTACTGCAGTATTATAGTGATGTAGTATGCAGTATTACAGTAAAAGTACTGCAGTATTATAGTGATGTAGTATGCAGTATTACAGTAAAAGTACTGCAGTATTATAGTGATGTAGTATGCAGTATTACAGTAAAAGTACTGCAGTATTATAGTGATGTAGTATGCAGTATTACAGTAAAAGTACTGCAGTATTATAGTGATGTAGTATGCAGTATTACAGTAAAAGTACTGCAGTATTATAGTGATGTAGTATGCAGTATTACAGTAAAAGTACTGCAGTATTATAGTGATGTAGTATGCAGTATTACAGTAAAAGTACTGCAGTATTATAGTGATGTAGTATGTAGTATTACAGTAAAAGTACTGCAGTATTATAGTGATGTAGTATGCAGTATTACAGTAAAAGTACTGCAGTATTATGAGTGATGTAGTATGCAGTATTACAGTAAAAGTACTGCAGTATTATGAGTGATGTAGTATGCAGTATTATAGTGATGTAGTATGCAGTATTACAGTAAAAGTACTGCAGTATTATAGTGATGTAGTATGCAGTATTACAGTAAAAGTAGTGATATATTATTATATATGACATCATTAGATTATTAATAGTGAAGCATCAGTGTTAGAGCAGCATGTTACTGTTGTAGCTGCTGGAGGTGGAGCTATTTTACACTACTTTATATACAGTTAGCTAGTTTACACTACTTTATATACAGTTAGCTAGTTTACACTACTTTATATACAGTTAGCTAGTTTACACTACTTTATATACAGTTAGCTAGTTTACACTACTTTATATACAGTTAGCTAGTTTATACTACTTTATATACAGTTAGCTAGTTTATACTACTTTATATACAGTTAGCTAGTTTATACTACTTTATATACAGTTAGCTAGTTTACACTACTTTATATACAGTTAGCTAGTTTATACTACTTTATATACAGTTAGCTAGTTTACACTACTTTATATACAATTAGCTAGTTTACACTACTTTATATACAATTAGCTAGTTTATACTACTTTATATACAGTTAGCTAGTTTATACTACTTTATATACAGTTAGCTAGTTTACACTACTTTATATACAGTTAGCTAGTTTACACTACTTTATATACAGTTAGCTAGTTTACACTACTTTATATACAGTTAGCTAGTTTATACTACTTTATATACAGTTAGCTAGTTTATACTACTTTATATACAGTTAGCTAGTTTATACTACTTTATATACAGTTAGCTAGTTTACACTACTTTATATACAGTTAGCTAGTTTATACTACTTTATATACAGTTAGCTAGTTTACACTACTTTATATACAATTAGCTAGTTTACACTACTTTATATACAATTAGCTAGTTTATACTACTTTATATACAGTTAGCTAGTTTATACTACTTTATATACAGTTAGCTAGTTTACACTACTTTATATACAGTTAGCTAGTTTACACTACTTTATATACAGTTAGCTAGTTTACACTACTTTATATACAGTTAGCTAGTTTACACTACTTTATATACAGTTAGCTAGTTTATACTACTTTATATACAATTAGCTAGTTTATACTACTTTATATACAGTTAGCTAGTTTATACTACTTTATATACAGTTAGCTAGTTTATTCTACTTTATATACAGTTAGCTAGTTTATACTACTTTATATACAGTTAGCTAGTTTATACTACTTTATATACAGTTAGCTAGTTTATACTACTTTATATACAATTAGCTAGTTTATACTACTTTATATACAGTTAGCTAGCTTATACTACTTTATATACAGTTAGCTAGTTTATACTACTTTATATACAGTTAGCTAGTTTACACTACTTTATATACAGTTAGCTAGTTTATACTACTTTATATACAGTTAGCTAGTTTACACTACTTTATATACAGTTAGCTAGTTTATACTACTTTATATACAGTTAGCTAGTTTACTACTTTATATACAGTTAGCTAGTTTATACTACTTTATATACAGTTAGCTAGTTTACTACTTTATATACAGTTAGCTAGTTTATACTACTTTATATACAGTTAGCTAGTTTACACTACTTTATATACAGTTAGCTAGTTTATACTACTTTATATACAGTTAGCTAGTTTACACTACTTTATATACAGTTAGCTAGTTTATACTACTTTATATACGGTTAGCTAGTTTATACTACTTTATATACAGTTAGCTAGTTTATACTACTTTATATACAGCTAGCTAGTTTACACTACTTTATATACAGTTAGCTAGTTTATACTACTTTATATACAATTAGCTAGTTTATACTACTTTATATACAGTTAGCTAGTTTATACTACTTTATATACAGCTAGCTAGTTTACACTACTTTATATACAGTTAGCTAGTTTATACTACTTTATATACAATTAGCTAGTTTATACTACTTTATATACAGTTAGCTAGTTTATACTACTTTATATACAGTTAGCTAGTTTATACTACTTTATATACAGTTAGCTAGTTTACACTACTTTATATACAGTTAGCTAGTTTATACTACTTTATATACAGTTAGCTAGTTTATACTACTTTATATACAGTTAGCTAGTTTACACTACTTTATATACGGTTAGCTAGTTTATACTACTTTATATACAGTTAGCTAGTTTATACTACTTTATATACAGTTAGCTAGTTTATACTACTTTATATACAGTTAGCTAGTTTATACTACTTTATATACAGTTAGCTAGTTTATACTACTTTATATACAGTTAGCTAGTTTATACTACTTTATATACGGTTAGCTAGTTTATACTACTTTATATACAGTTAGCTAGTTTATACTACTTTATATACAGTTAGCTAGTTTACACTACTTTATATACGGTTAGCTAGTTTATACTACTTTATATACAATTAGCTAGTTTATACTACTTTATATACAGTTAGCTAGTTTATACTACTTTATATACAGTTAGCTAGTTTATACTACTTTATATACAGTTAGCTAGTTTATACTACTTTATATACAGTTAGCTAGTTTACACTACTTTATATACGGTTAGCTAGTTTATACCACTTTATATACAGTTAGCTAGTTTACTACTTTATATACAGTTAGCTAGTTTACACTACTTTATATACAGTTAGCTAGTTTATACTACTTTATATACAGTTAGCTAGTTTATATTACTTTATATACAGTTAGCTAGTTTATACTACTTTATATACAGTTAGCTAGTTTATATTACTTTATATACAGTTAGCTAGTTTATGCTACTTTATATACAGTTAGCTAGTTTAGTCCAGTGGTTCCCAACCTAGGGGTGGGCCCCTCCAAAGGGTCAGCAGATAAATGTGAGGGCTGCTGAGATGATTAATGGGAAAGAAGAAAAAACAAAGTTCTGATTCACAAATGTGTTTTCAGTTTTTGGACTTTTTCTCTAATCTTTGATTGTTGCTGAAATATTGGATCATTTGAACATTTATTGAAATGAAAGCATGTGAGAAGTTTAGAGGGAAGAATCAGTATTTGGTGGAGCTGTTAACAACTCATAGACATCTGAAATGTGCTGACTGTAAGTTAATGCTTTTATTCTCCTCCTCGCCAATACAGATATTATTTATTACTTTTTACATCAGTGTGTGTGTGTGTGTGTGTGTTTGTGTGTGTGTGTGTATGTGTGTGTGTGTGTGTGTGTGTGTCAGCTGTGTTCAGGTGTGTTTCCCTCTCAGCACTCTGAGTCCTGAAACTGCTCGGCTGAGTTTCTGCGTTGATTCTCTGGAGAATCAGAACGAGTTGAGCTGCAGAGGAGATTCAGTCTGACAGCCTTTTAGTGCAGCAGGAAGCCAGGAGCTGTGTGTGTGTGCGTGTGTGTGTGTGTGTGTGTGTGTGTGTAGCCTCCTGTCACATCCTCTGATGGTATTTTGTGCGACACAGCACCCTGCAGGTTAGATGGAGCGTGACTGGGAGGTCGTGGATGGGATCCCGTCTCATGGACAGACAGGCAGCGTGTGTCCGTCAGCCGCTGCCTTCGTGCCCTGCAGCAGAGCCATTGAACCTTCTACCTGCTGCATGGTGTCTGTTTCCACTGAAATGGTGTTTTTCATCAGAGCGGCTGTGATGGATGTGATGCGGTTTGATTGGATGATGTGACATCTCCTCTGCAGGGCTCAGGAGTCACAATGCATTCTGGGTGTTTCCCCGTCGATCCTGCTGCTCTGTTCAT